>NC_030435.2:17662726-17947726 GCF_001660625.3 Ictalurus punctatus
GTGATCAGACAACGTCATCCTGCAAATTAAAAAAGCCAAAGTCATCCCGAGTCCTCTATTGCAGTTCAGATAGCTCCGACGATGAAATGGAGGCTCCATCAGAGCGAAAGTGTTCACCGACCAGGTCACTCTGCAACGATACTCACAAAACAGAAAGCAGGACAAAAAGAGAAAGCTTAACCCTAACGGCATCCGAAAAAGGTAAAGCGAACAAGAAGAAGAACAAGAGCCAAAGCAAAAACAAGGAAAATCAAGAGGTTCAAGAGGACGGAAAAGAAAACAGCAAGTCTCTTCTTTTTTCTACAGCGACAGTGTCTGACAACTCTGATAAAAGTGTTCGAGAGGAAGACTCTTTCAAAATGTCCTTCAGCCCAAAGGATGATTCGTCAGTGCACCTGTTTCACTTGTCGGCTGTGAAATCCCCAAAGCTCACTTACAGCCAAACTGACAAGCAGATGACTCCATTAAAACAGGAAAATGCAAAGACTTTTGTCTCCATTGGAGATGGATCCTGCCCTATGGATAATGTCAAGTATAACCACTACACAGATTCAGACTACACAGAAGGTTCCAGCAGTAAGAGCTGTAAGCACAAGGACAAAAGCAAACATCACTATAAGGAACACAGCTTGGAAGGAGATGACCGAAGCTCCAGCCCTTTTAAAGATGCCAGTTTAAGCAACAGTATGGATAGCTCTGAAGGAGCCTTCAGGAAGGCTGACAAAGATGGTAAGGTTGTCAAGAAGCATAAGCTAAAACACAAGGAGAAGGACAAGTACAGGAAAGACTACGAGTCTGAGAGGAATCGGCATCGCCAGAAAGAACTACGGAAAGATGGACATAGGAATATGGAGTTTGACCGAGAATTTTGGAAGGAGAATTTCTTTAAAAGTGATGAGAATGAAGAACTTAAAGGGAAATGTGAGACACCAGACAGTTGCTCTCCTCAGAAGTCTCTTGACTCATCACCAATTAAAGAAGAAAAGGCAACTTTAAAAGACAAACACTCGGTCTGCAATAGCACTAAGGAGAGAAAACAAAAAGACGAGCGAGAGAAAGACAAACTCATAAAAAAAGAGAAGAAAGAGGTGGCATATAAAGATGATCGAGGAGGAAAGGACGGGAAAGGGGCTGAAAATTATGACCGGTCAGAAAGTCTTAACTTGTTACGAAAGCCTGAAGACTCTCTTCCAAGTCCTTGTGTTAAAGAGGAGGTAGAAGATAGGCCTCTCACTGGAAACTTGGTAGATCACAATCAGCTAGAGACCACAGAGAAGAGCTCTAGAGATAGAAATGATAAACGGCTACCCACAAAGGACCGAGAATTTGAAAAAGGTGAGAAAAAACAGGCAGAAAAGGATAAGAAGATCAAATTGGAACATTTATTAGATAAATCGGACCTTCACAACTCCACAGATCGATGGAAAGACAGGGACAGATTAACCACGTCTAACTTGTCTAGTGAGAAGAGCCACAAGGAAAGTGAAAAACTTAAACCTGTGCCTGTTATGAAAAAGCATGAAGAAAACAAAAAAAGCAAGGACAAGCTTGACAGAAGAAGTGAGAAAGAACGGCAAGAGAAAGAGCATTCCTCAAGTGATCACAAGGACAAAGATAAAATGAGTTCTGAAAAGAAATCAAAGGCTCCAGAGAAGAACAGCGATCATAGTAAAATTGACCGAATTAAAGAAAAGGAAAGAGAAAAAGACAAAGACTCTGACAAGAAGAAAAAAGAAAAATCAAAAGAAGCCACTCTCCCCTCCTCGAGTTCTAATCTCAAATTTCTTTTGGAAGAGAAGAAGGGGTACATACCCGAGAGCAATAAAACGGTAACTTCAAAATTAAAAGAAGAGGTCGTGAAAACCCCTGAGAAAGACCGAGACAGACGGGAGAGGGATCGAGATTTGGAAAGGCATCGGGACCGGGACCGAGAGCGGCACAAGGAAAAGGACAAGGATAAAGAGAGGTCACTGCAGAGTAGGGATAGCAAACTCAGTAAAGCAAGGCCTGTTGAGTCAGAGTCAGACAGGTCCAAATCCAAAGCCTCCCCTGCACAAAAGGAAACCCGTCCCAAAGAGAAAAGATTGGTTAATGATGACCTCATGCAGACCAGCTTTGAACGAATGCTTAGCCTGAAGGATCAGGAGATTGAGCAGTGGCACAAGAAACACTTGGAAAAGATCAAGCAAAAAGAGAGGGAAAGGCTGAAACAACGACCAGGAGCCGACACTGGGAAGCAGAAGAACAAAGATAAAGCAAGAATTTCCACTTCCAGCGAACCAAACAAAGAACTCTTGCGCTCCAAGAGCTCAGAAACCCCAGAAGTTTCCAGTCGTGAGAAAATCTTAAAGGATGCAACCAGTGGAAGGACGCTCTCACTAGATGCGAAGAGTCTCTCGTGTTTTGGAAAGACTGGGCCAGTAATAGAAAACAGCCTTAGTCGATCTCCAAGACCTGACAGTGAACGATCTGGTATCATGTCAAGATCAGTGTCCATGATCTCAGTAGCCAGTTCAGAGGATTCCTGCCAGGCTAGCACGCTAACACCCAGGCCCACTGAGTACGACTCGGACCTCAATTTGGAAGCATCCGACTCCCAGCCACCTTTCCTCCAGTCTTCCCTCATAGTTCAGTCCTCCAGATCACCAGTTGTCAATGATAAAGATACCAACAGTCTTCCTGACATTGCTCCTGGCAGTCGAACACCACTGTCAAGCAGACTTGCATCCCCTTACTTAAGAGCCGTCTTGGACGAGGATGCTAAAGCTGGTCCATGCGAACCAGACAGACCGATTGAAGAACCTCAGAAATTCGGTGACCTAGCATACTCCAATGAGGAACCTGGTAAAATACACCAGACTGAAGCCACTGGAGCAGTCACACAGGAAAGTCTTAGTATTCACAACTCGCTGTCAGCGCATCTCGCTTGTGCTATACCTGAAGCGGAACATTCTGTCGGTGTTGAGGATGCAAGTGGCGGTTCGAGCAGTCAGTTTGCATGTGGATCTAACTCTCAAGATACTTCAGTGAAAGATTTTGCAGATCAACAATCTAGCCTTTCACAAGCCAGCAGTTTGTTGCCAACTACAGTAGAGGTCAGCAAGCTAAACATGGATACTTCACCAGAGCAAAGTGGACAAAATCAACTTGACAGCTCTGACACAGAAATGACAGACGGCTCAAACAAAAATTCCTTGTTAGCACCTGTGTCCCAGGTTGCATCAGCTGCGTCCTCACAGCCGGAACAAAGCTTCTCCACCAAAACACCTACACGTTCAATTAGCCTGAAGTGGGATTCTGTCGCAGAACCCAATAATGACCACCCAGCAAGGACTGATGTTGATTTGGGACTAGAGCAAAGAGCGAGAAGTCTTACAATGGGTCCTGAAAATATAATGGAGGACAGATGCATGGAGAACGTTTCTGGTGGAAGCAGAATGGATTGGACAACTATCCAAGCTCCATCCATAAGCTCTTGTAGGATTAGTTCTGAGGAGTCTACTAAAACACTTCCATGTACAGCCAGTGTGGTCAGAGATTCTCAGCAGGTTACAGAAAAGATTTCGCAAGATGACTGCAAATCAAGTCTCTCCAATGAGAACGCAGGTGCAGCTGATGGACAGCTGGAGAAAAACGAGCATAGTTTGCCCGTCAGTTCAATTTCAAATGTCCCTCATTGTGCTAGTCCTGAACAGACAGCTGAAGAGTCAATGGAAGTATCCGGGGAAGATCCAGACAATAGCCAGGTCGTTTCTGAGACGCAAGTAGAGAAAGCGGTGACTACAGAGGATGCTGCTCAAACCCAACTTCCCTCGGATGCTAAAGCAGATGTCAATGTGGAGATACCAGACCAGCTTGCTGTTGAAGATCAAACAGCAAAACCAGGTACTCCATCAGATGGAGATCAGAGTCTGGGCTGCACTAGGGTTCAACTCGATTGTCATTCAGAAATAACCAGTGGAGCAACATCTGGAAGCTCTTCTCCATTGTCAGTGGCAGACAGTGATTCGACTGGAGCCAGGACAAAAGTGAAAGCTCTAGATGACGAGGTTGAACTCCAGGTCGCTCATCCAAGGAAACGAAAGATGCCTAGAGTTTCTCCTTCAACCCAAGCCAGCCTTTCAGCCCAACAGATCAAGGAAAAGACCCAGCAGTCTTTGGCAGCAATCGTGGACTCACTAAAGCTTGAGGAAATTCAGCCCTACCAGACAGAAAGAGCTAATCCTTATTATGAGTTCCTGCACATACGCAGAAAGATTGAGGAGAAGAGGAAGGTGCTATGTAGCGTCATTCCTCAAGCACCACAATACTATGATGAGTATGTTACATTCAATGGGTCCTACTTGCTTGATGGGAATCCACTGAGCAAGCTCTGTATTCCAACGGTGAGCCACTTACAATTGTATTTTTGTACTGTATTTACATTATTTATTACATGACTGTATGAATTCATGCATTTATTTATTTTTATTAGATAACACCACCACCCTCACTACCTGAACCACTAAAAGAGATGTTCAAACAGCAGGAGGTTGTGCGCATGAAGCTCCGCTTGCAGCACAGCATTGAAAGGGTGAGTGGCTATTTCTAAATACATTTCCTTCTCAGTGTAGCAGATAAAGCTACCCTGGCTAAATTCCAGGGTTGCAGTACTTCACAATTTAGTGTAGTCCTAATCTGTGAGAACTAATTAGTAAATAAGTTGAATAATGTCGGAGGAGGTCGTATCCTGTTTTTTTTTTTATTACATGCTCCAATGTTTTTTTTTCCCTTCTTACAGGAGAAGTTGATTGTCTCCAATGAGCAAGAAGTCCTGCGTGTCCATTATCGTGCTGCAAGAACGTTAGCCAATCAGACACTACCCTTCAGTGCTTGCACGGTCTTGTTGGACGCAGAAGTATACAACATGCCCCAGGATGTACAGGCACGTAACTGCCAGTCTGGCCTGTATCAGACTATCATGTTATTGGTTGTGCTGCAATATGTATTTTCCTAGTGTCCTTATGATGATTCCATTGATGATACATGGCCTAATTTGGAAGCATATATTTAACTCCAGTGTACTGACCAGAAAAAATGCTTCCACCTTTAGTGGCTGAAATGCCTCATTGTTCTACTTCAGACTTTCATAACACTGTGTTGAAAATGCAGTCGAGCCATTTACTTTAGCCAGTGTCGTACAATCTCTGGAATTGTATGTTGGCTCAGGTTTCTGGATAAAAAGATTTCTAAAATGTCTAGGTTACCCTGTTCCCTGAGAAGGGAACAAGACGTTGCGTTTAGCACAACAGTATGAGAAGCGCCTCTTGCGCGCGACCGGCATCTGAAGCTTGTGTGAAATCATGACTATTTATAGGCCTGCCATGATCAGGTGATGTGGCAATTAAGCACGTCACGTGATATAAATATGGCACCTGTGAACCGTGCCATCAGCCTCTATTATCTGAAGTGAAGACGCAATTCCCAGGCCTTCTCTGGTATGACAAAGCTACGCAAAGTCTCGTTCCCTTCTCACGGAACAGGGTTACGTGTGTAACCCAGACGTTCCCTTTCAAAGGGAACAAGACGTTGCATTTAGCATAACAGTATGGGAACAAGAATACCCACTCTGTCATACCGAGGGTACGGCCTGTTCAAAAAGACCCAAGCCCGAGGGTCACTGCAAGACACTAGAGCCCAGGGTGGAATGAATATCCAGGCTGTAATAACGAATGAGTGTGTGTGGTGTAGACCACCCTGCAGCAGCACACACGTCCTGTAAGGATACCCCTTTGGACAAAAGCTTCGAGGAGGCGACCGCCCTAGTGGAATGAGCCCTTATGCGCCTCATAAGCAATAGAGATTGCTTCCACTATCCAATTAGAGATGCGCTGCTTTGACACGGCATCACCTCTACTGTCGCCGCCAAAGCAGACCAGCAGCTGCTCTGACTTACGCCACTGGCTGGAGCGGTGGATGCAAGTACACTTAGCCCTTACTGGACACACCAGGTGCATCCTCTCTTGTTCCAGTGTGAGGAACGGAGGAGGGCAGAAAGCCTGCAACACCACTGTGTGGGCAGCCGATGTAGGCACCTTAGGAATATAATCCGGCCTAGGATACAGGAACGCCTTGGCTAATCCAGGGGCAAAGTCAAGGCAGGAAGGGGCGATAGAGAGAGCTAGTACATCTCCTACTCGCTTGAGAGATCTCAGGGCCAGCAGAAGAGCTACCTTTAGAGTCAGAAGCTTCTCAGAGGCTGACTCTAAGGGCTCAAATGGGGCCCCTGACAGACCTTCCAGGACCACAGAAAGGTCCCAGGAAGGTATGCACAGCATGTAGATGGGCCTCAGCCGCCTGACACCACGCATGTACCTCGAAGTTAGAGTATGTTGCCCCACAGAGGCTCCATCAACAGGGGTGTGGCTGGCCAAAATGGCGGCCACATAAACCCTGATTATAGAAGGAGCCAACCCCGCTGAGAAACGTCCTTGTAAGAACTCCAGGTCTGTAGCTATTGCGCAGTTCACTGGGTCTACAGTTGATCCCTGCAGATGGGACTCTTCCAAGGAGTGCCATCTAGCAGGGATATTATCTCTGAAAAGCATATTCGAGCACACCAATAAGGTGCTACTAGCAGCAGACAGACTGTCGTGATGAACCCTCACTAGAACTTGTGGGAGCAGAGCGACCAGGGGAAAGCATACAGATGTGACCTCGGCCACATGTGCACCATGGCGTCCAGCCCTAATTGTGCGGGAAGATTGAGGGCGAACCACAGCGGTCTGTGTGTCGTCTCCTCGGAGATGAACACATGCAGTCCTGCTTGGCCAACCTCGCCATATGGACTCCACGACTTGTGGATGGAGCCACCAGTTCCTGGGCCTCAGCCCCTGCCTCAACAGGATGTCTGCCACATATTCCCAGAATGTACATTGCACTCACTGACAAACTTTCCCTCTGCCCAGAGAAGAATTAGTTGCGCCTCCCTTATGGTCAATATATGAGACCACCACTGTGTTGTCTGTAAACACATGGTGATCTCTCATTTGAGGAAGAAGGAATTTCAGTGCTAGAAATATGGCCCACATTTCTAGGCAATTTATATGCTGCTCGAGATGAGGGCTGCACCAGAGACCGTGAGCTGAACAGCTGTCTAAGACCGTGCTCCAGCCCATGAGGGAGGTGTCTGTCATTACCATTTTGTGCTAAGGAGACACCCCTAGAGTTTGACCCAAGGCTAGAAACCGGGGACACTCGAATTTTCAGAGCACGTAGGCATTGCCGCGTGACACTGATTACATTCAGAGGCCAACTTCTCAGCCACCACTGAACGGTCTCCTGTGCAATAGGCCCATAAGCTCCAAAGGTCTCCCAAAATCCAGCTTTATCTTGCTCAGTGTTGATAGGATTGACCCTACGCATGTTGGGGATAGAAACACCCTCATCGTAGTAGAATCCTTATAACCCCTAGAAAAGTTGTCCACTGCACTGGGGAAAGCATACTTTTCTGATGTTCAACATGAGCCACAAGCTCTTCATGTGGGCGAGAACAACATCTCAATGTTGAACCGCCAGTTTCCTGGATCATGCTAGAATTAATCAGTCATCTAGGTAGTTTAGTACACGCATGCCCTGGAGTCACAATGGAGCCAGAATGACATCCATCCACTTTGTGAAGGTGCGAGGGGATAAAGCTAGCGATATTTCTATGTGGAAATATGCACCTTTTTGCTCTATCGTCACAAACCTGAATCTAAAAATTCACAAAAAACTGAATCTGTGGAACGATAAGTTTGGGCGGCAGCATCTTGCACCTGTATGTCCAGAGAGTACAGTTCAGATGACGCAGATCTAAAATCGGCCGCATACTCCTCTATTTTTTGCAGACCAGGAAATAACGGCTGTAAAAACCTCCTTCCCTCAGGGAGCGGGGTACATGTTCTGTGCCCCCTTTGTCACAGAGTCATCTTACTTCCTGCGCTAACGTCTGGCTCTGGTCTGTGCTGACTACTGTGGTGAGTACACCTTTGAACCGGGGGGGTCGAGCTCTAAACTGGACCTGGTAACCCTTTTCTACGGTAGACAGAACCCACAGAGACACATTTGGCAGTAGTTTCCACGCTGCCAGATGATATTTTAGTGATGTTAACTATTCCACATTCTATTGGAGGGAAAGCATCAGATTTTCGTTGCCCTGTGACAGCTCGCTGATCAGAGGACACAGAAAACTTGGGACAGCCTTGGCTAGGGGAGGCCCTACAGTAGCACTGGGGGCTAACTACCCTAACAACCTCATGTCTCCCTAAATTACCTGCCATCGATGGAGAGAGGTAGCTCGCAAGCACCTCCTCCACCTTCAGCATAGCTAAATAGCCATGCCGTTCATTCCCCACAATGGCCGAATAATCCAACATCGTGGGGTTATAAATAAGGCTTATGAATGGTTTTCCCCCAGAAGCCTGATATTTTGTCATGCACTTCTGGAAGAAAGGGTTTTCTGCAGTGTGAGGGATTTACTTTCACTGGTCCGAAAAAGGCTCATCCAGCCTTAGTAATCACTTCAAGCAGCTCTTTATATGCTGCTCTCAGTTTTTAGCACATCCTTCTGGCTCCTCGGAATCAAAGAGGAATTATTACTATTATTTTTGTGTCCCCGCCCCCCCACCCCCCCTTTGGGCTTTCCATAGCAGAAGGAGGAGTCGCGACGCAAGCTCCAAAATCGAGCGGCGAGCCGGACCCGGAAGACAGAGTAAGAGATAGAGCAGCGCTCGTCTCCAGCTCCTCTTCCAGATCCATAAGAGATCCCCCGGACCTGAGACGGCTAGCTGCCTCGGCAGCTGCCGGCCCAGATCAGCGGGGCTCTGAAACCCAACTAGCTTCAGCTTCCGAGAAGAGTGCAAGTCCCGAGCGGAGCTGCAAGATGTAGGCGTTACAATGCGTAGCCTCTCTAGGCTACCATTGCATGCTCCACCCCTTAAACACTTCATCCAGAAAGTGCGCACGGTCACTACTGTAACACACTACCTGAATTATCTCACTCATATTTTTCTCTCTCGCTCATTACTTTTTTTTTCTTCTCTTTTTTTAAAGGGATAGAAAAGTCTAGAGATTTTGAGAAAAAATAGAGAGGATATGAAGTCTCTTTTTGTTTGTTTACACAAACAACCGACATGCAGTCTTTCGCTGAAGATAATAAAGGCTGATGCGCGGTTCACAGGTGCCATATTTATATCACGCAACGCACTTAATTGCCACGTCACCTGATCATGGCAGGCCTATAAATAAGCATGATTTCACACAAGCTTCAGATGGCAGTCGCTCCAGAGATGCACTCCCTATACTGTTATGCTAAACACAACGTCGAGTTCCCTCAAAAGGGAACATCTGTATTGGCAACTAGTCAAAAAGAAAATAATGAAGTGATAATTTTTTTGTTTTATACTCATGTGTATTGTTTGCTTGCGTGGCAGGGAGATGATGGGAAAACCTCAGTGAGAGATCGGTTTAACGCGAGACAGTTCATGTCTTGGCTTCAGGATGTGGATGACAAATTTGAGAAGTTAAAGGTAAGCTATATTATTGAATATTCATTGAAATTACATATCTAAGTTCACAGAGCAGTATGTAATGTTGAGTTTGATTTGTAAGGCCTTTATGTGATAAATGGTTTGCGTTACTCTGGCTTTTGTCTGTCCCAGACATGTCTCCTGATGAGGCAGCAGCACGAGGCAGCAGCTCTTAATGCCGTTCAGCGATTAGAGTGGCAGCTGAAGCTACAGGAGCTGGACCCTGCCACTTACAAATCAACCAGCATCTTCGAAATCCCAGAGTTTCACATCCCACTTGTCGAGGTCAACGATGACTTTGACCTCACCCCGATATAACAGCAGTGAGTCGGTGCTCGGATAGTAAAGAACTGACGAGGCTCGTCTCTCCAGGACTTGAGAGGAGTAGAGAAACACAAAGCACTTGTTTTGGGCGAGCTGCAGTGTGCATGGGTGTGTCGTGCAGTCTTGCACCATATGATCAGACACTCCAGAGAAATAATAATAATAATAATAATAAAAACAGACGCAATTGAAAACAGTCCTCCATCTCTGCGGATTAGAAAGTCTGCAGTATTTGTGTTGTAAAGTCATTTCGATAGGAGTGTCTGCCAAAAGACTAAACGCACGTGCTATGTTTCTGTACCGGGTCCAAGGCCCAGCATTGCATCCCTGAAGGTCCAATTACTTTTCTCTGTATCAGCTCTTGTTTGAAGACACTTACCTACTCCAGATGCACTTCTGTTACAAGAATCCAGTGCAATTCTTACAGCTGCTGGCTTTAAGTCCAAACTGAAATGCACTTAAACTTCCCTGTTGCAGAAAAGTAGAATCACAGGCAGGCAGGCAGGCAGAGCTGCATGTAGGAGATCCAACCAGCAGAGGGCGATGCCTACCCTCAATGATCAGAGGGAGAAAATGAGAGAGGGGAAAAGTTAGAAGTTAAACACTTTACCTCTCCTGTGATAGGACAGAGAGGTCTTGTTCCAAGTCGTTTCAAAAAGTGAGTGTTCATGATGTATAGAATGTGCTCTTCATTCTTTTTTTTTTTCTTTTTTTTTTAACTTATTTTATACATACTGATTGTGCATTTGTAAATAGCCATGTAATTATTATTTTTAACTTGTAAAAAAAAAAAAGAAGAAAATAACAGAAAGGAAGTTAATAGATATTTTGATTGTAAACTTTTTGTCAAATGTTTAATGGACCAAAGTTGGTTTTATATTGAGCGTCCTCTCTGTTGTTGATGTTGGCTTAACTCTTTAAGCATGTGTTTTTGAATTATGTTTGTTACGTTTCTTCTGCTACACGTTTCCTCCTAGATTCATCACAGCAGGTGTTTTTTGACATGTGATTCTATGCTGTGCATGCATTGCAGGTTTGTAATTCTTTTTTTTCTTCTTTTTTTTCTTCTTTTTTTTTCCCCGGAAAGCTGTGCTGTGATGAGGTTTATGTAAGTGGTCCTGCTTTTTCCCGCCTTTTTGTCGTCTTCTTAGTAACACTCACTTCCTACGTGTTGCCCGTTGTGTCTCGCGCACATTAAGAGAAAACAGCATTGATGTGTCTTCTCGTTAGAAAAAGGAAACATACTTTTACAGTTTTAATGTGAGATCACAACAAAACCTATTTTTTACAACACGCCTTTTGAACGATGGTTCTAAAAATGTCTATTTTAATATTTACTTGTTACAGGATAATGTACATAATTGTAATATATACCTGAATAAATTTTATTGGTTGTGAACTTTTTTAATGTCGTGTCCGTCTTCTTATGAACACTCCATACCATAGAGCATCACTATCAACTGTTACACACTTGAGTTGCATCCACAGCCATATTTCTTCAATCCTAGTGGTTTTATCTTTGCAAATGTTTTAATCTATGAACGGATACTTGGAAACAATGTTAAGGTTATTATTTATTATATTTTTAAAAAGTATGTGATTTTTTTTACTCTTGGCTGAGGAGGAGAAAATTTTCATAATTAAGGTATAAACATTCTGGTACGCTTTTATAGGAAAATGATCTACGATGGGGTGGTGTGATACAGCTGAGGCGAATCAAGCATTAAAAAGCACATTTATGAGTAAATAGTGCCAGCAAGTGTGTGTGCTCCTGTGTCTCTATGACCAGCTGCCTTGTACTGCTCACATTATTGTGTCACATTCTTTTTAGGATATTCTACAAAACCATTAGTTGATGGGAATGCATGTTCTCTTGCCATTTCTGAAAACCAGTACATGGAAACATATGTAGTAATTAAGTGTGTGGTATGTGGGTTTGGCTAGAGCTAAAAGGCATGTTTCTATCCATGTTCCACACTTTTCTCAAAAGTTACTTCATTGCCTTTCATTGTGTTTATATAAAATGGCTCCGCTTGTTGAAATTATAATCAGTCATTTTGGCAGAAGTTACAGTGAGGGAAAAAAGTAATTGAACCCCTGCTGATTTTGTACGTTTGCCCACTCACAAAGAAATGATCAGTCTATAATTTTAATGGTAGATTTATTTGAACAGTGAGAGACAGAATAACAACAAAAAAATCCTGAAAAACGCATGTCAAAAATGTTATAAATTGATTTGCATTTTAATGAGGGAAATAAGTATTTGACCCCCTCTCTATCAGAAAGATTTCTGGCTCCCAGGTGTCTTTTAAACAGGTAATGAGCTGAGATTAGGAGCACACTATTAAAGGGAGTTCTCCTAATCTCAGCTTGTTACCTGTATAAAAGACACCTGTCCACAGAAGCAATCAATCAATCAGATTCCAAACTCTCCACCATGGCCAAGACCAAAGAGCTCTCCAAGGATGTCAGGGACAAGATTGTAGACCTACACAAGTCTGGAATGGGCTACAACACCATTGCCAAGCGGCTTGGTGAGAAGGTGACAACAGTTGGTGCGATTATTCGCAAATGGAAGAAACACAAAAGAATTGTCAATCTCCCTCGGCCTGGGGCTCCATGCAAGATCTCACCTCGTGGAGTTGCAATGATCATGAGAACAGTGAGGAATCAGCCCAGAACTACACAGGAGGATCTTGTCAATGATCTCAAGGCAGCTGGGACCATAGTCACCAAGAAAACAATTGGTAACACACTACGCCATGATGCGCAAGCATCAACTGAAAAGTTTTGTTTCTGCAAGTCCGTAGGAAGTAGATTTATTTCTTTCCCTGGTTATTGGACAAGTTAAGTGAAGTGAAGTGAGCAAAATAAATAAAAATTGCCATAGACGGTTACATCATTCTGATCGGATGCCGCACGACTGCAAACATCTGTGGTGGATCTGTGAAGCACCACTAATAAGATCTTATATTTACACAAAATGTCTAGAACATTCAGCCGTGACCCTTTTCATAGTATCAGAATTCAGCCGTGACCCTTTTCATAGTATCAGAATAGCTGCGCTGGTGTAAGATAAGATTCCTTACGTCATGGTATTACTCATTACAGCTTATCCTGGCTTATTCAATTCTTCTTTTTTCATGCTTCACTTGAAGTACTACAAACACATAATCCGGGGTCAGTGCATTACATTACATATGCCGTTATTAAAGTGTGTCTGAACAGAAAGCATGTCAGATACTGGCTCTGACGCCGATCAAAAGTGTGCTGAGTCTGATCTGAGGTTATACATTTCATTGCAGGCCCATGATGACCCCTGTGAGCCGTTGCTGCCACAGCTAGTCAGAAGCTGCACCATGGCCAAGCCGGGGACCGACAGAGATGGAGCCATGGTGGAAAAGATGACCGGGAAGAAGGTGACACAACCACTAATGATACTTTTATTGTTATTACACCTGGTTTGGTTTTTTGCTAATGTTAGTTTCACACAGCAATATACAGGTGCACCTCAAAACATTAGAATATTGTGGAAAAGTTCTCTTTTTTTTTTTTTCAAAATTTAGTTGAAAAAGTGGAGCTTTCATGTATTCTAGATTCGTTACACATAAAGTAAAATATTCCAAGCATTTTATTTTGCTTTAAATCTTGATGACTACAGCTTACAGCTCATGGAAATCAAAAATCCAGTATCTCAAAATATTAGAATAAAGAATTTATAATACAGAAATGCCACAGTGTCGTATTCCTAGTGACAAGCCACTCCTGAACCAGAGACAACGTCAGAACGTTACCTGGGCTAAGGAGAAAAACAACCGGACTGGTACTCAGTGGTCCAAAGTCTTCTTTTCAGATGAAAGTAAATTTTGGATTTGATTATGAAATCAAGGTCCCAGAGTCTGGAGGAAGAGTGGAGAGGAACAGAATCCAAGCTACTTGAAGTCCAGCGTGAAGTGTCCACAGTCAGTGATGATTTGGGGGGCCATGTCATCTGCTGGTGTTGGTCCACTGTGTTTTCTCAAGTCGATAGTCGATAGTGCAGCGTTTACCAGGAGATATTAGAGCACTTCATGCTTCCATCTACTGACAAGCTTTATGGCTTGATGCTGATTTCCTTTTCCAGCAGGACTTGGCACCTGCCTGCAGTGGCAAAACTGATTTGCTGACCATGGTATTACTGTGCTTGATTGGCCAGACAACTCGCCTGACCTGAACGGGTCAGATCAGGTGAGTTGTCTGGCCAGTCACGCACAGTAAGGCTGAACCCCCTAGAGAATCGATGAGAGACACCAGACCCAATACAGAAGAGCTGAAGGCCGCTATCAAAGCAACCTGGGCTTCCAGAACACCTCAGCAGTGTCACAGGCTGATTATCTCCATGTCATGCCATATTGATGCAGTAATTCGTGCAAAAGGATTAAAGCCCTGATCCAAGTACTGAGTGCATATATGAACATAGTTTTCAGAAGCTTGACATTACTGTATTATAAATTCTTTATTCTAATATTTTACTTTACTTTTTTCACTTTGTGTAATGAATGCAAAATATATGAAAGTTCCACTTTTTTAATTAACTGACGGGCAATGCACCTGTAAGTGTTCATGGATTGGTCAGGGATTTGGTGGGGTGTGCTTTAATATACACTTCTTATTGGTTCTTTTTGGTTGGTTTTACTTTGGAGGTCATGCCAGTGCGTTTTGATTAGAGAAACGATAGAATACTATATTGGTTAACAATGAGTATGTCTTTATACATTAGAGCTGTTGATTGCTCAATTCTGCTTGGTCAGAAGGCGTTTAATTAATTTTCTGTAGCAGCAGCTCTGGCAGTTCCTTCTGCAAGTTTTATATACATTTTTAAATCAATTTCTCCAAAGAGACATTTATTTAGCATTTGGAACAGTATGAGCCATGAGAGAGGGTTTTGCAGAGCCATGAGAGAGGGTTATTTAAGGTCAGTAACAATGTCTAATGATGTAGTCCACACTCATGGAGCTATTTTGCTGATGCTAAAATATTCTTTAAAAAGTATTTAAGCTATTTTAGGGGAAAGACATGCATGTCTGTTGGTCCGTGCGTGCTCTAGAAATAAATACACTTTGTTTTGTATCAAGAGTGGTCTTTAATTTATTAATTTTTTTTCTAAAGTAACTGGTGCGTATCATTCTCATGTTATGCTGTTGTAAATAACGCAGTGCAGCCTATTCAAATGTTATTAGAGCAGGGGTCTCCAACACATCGCTCGCGAGCTACCAGTAGCTTATGGCCTGATTGTATGTAGCTCGCAAAGACATTCTGGAAACTCTTCCCATTTCATCCAATCAGATTGGCTATACAACGTCCTATCCCGCCCCTTCCACTGAAAATGTAGTATTTATTTATTTAGTATAGATGCAATGTTGAGCGCCATTTCACTCAAGTTGATGGTAACTTTACAATGGACTTTCCTGTGGGCAGCGGGCTACGAACTGAAAAGGTGAAGCAGCTGAAAGCACCAATACAAAAACAACAATCTTTATTCACCAAACCTATTAAGAGAGAAAATGGTGGACTTCAGTGACACAGCCAAGTTGGCTGTTTTCGTTTGGATGGTTTTTGATGATTTTTTCATCAAAGAGGAGTTTTTTACATTACTTCCTCTGAAAACCACAACCAGAGGAGTTGAGATCTACAACATTTTGAAGAACTACTGCATGGAAAAAACCGTGCCCCTTGAAAAGCTGGTGTCTAGGACAACAGGTGGAGCTCCAGCCGTGATGGGGTGCCACTCTGGATTTATTGCACATTGCAAGGCCGACCCAGACTTTCCTAAATTTCTGAACTATCACTGAACTATCATCAGCAGGTGATCTGCACTAAGGTTATGGGTTTTGATCATGTCAAGAAACCGGATGTTCGGATTATCAACTCAATTCGAGCAAAGTAGAAACGACACAGATGTTTCAAACTGTTTCTTTTTTTTTGATCACAGAATTTTTATTGGAAATTTGCATTTTACATCTTATAACACCCTACCCAACAGCCCCAACAAAACAAACACAGCCAAAACCAAATGAAAAGGGGGAAACAAAAAAATAATAACAAACAAACAAACAAACGAACAAACAAATAAATAAGGGAAAGATGATTTACCGTCTACCTCTCCTCGATCCACCTCCAGGGTGCGTACATCATTGAAGTAAGTAATAAATTGTTGCCATTTTCCCAAGAATGAGTCACCCCTGCCTCTGATGTTATACTTGATTTTTTCAAGTTTTAAAAAGAAGATTAAATCTTTAAGCCACACTGATATAGAGAGGGGTTGTGGAGAGGTCCAAGACAGCAATATTCTGTGCCGAGCAAGTAACGATGCAAAAGACTAAAACACTAGCTTGTTTGTGGTTCAGAGGCTGACGCTGAGATGGAAAACCAAAAATGGCAATTAAAGGACAGACATCCAATTTGATTTTAAGAACATCGGACATAGTTTCATAGAAAGAGTTCCAAAAGTTCTGCAGTTTGGGACAGAGTGCTGATATGATTGAGGTTACAGGGCGAAAGTTTGCATTTTTCACACATCAGGAACATTGGGATATATTTTAGACAGTTTACTCCTAGAGAGGTGAGCTCTGTGGACCACTTTAAATTGTATGAAACTAAGTCTAGCACAGGACGTGGTAGTACATATATTATCTAACGCTCTGCCCCAGTAATCATCCTCAAGCTCCAGGCCTAATTCCTCCTCCCAAGCACTAATGGTTTTGATATTGTAAGAATCGTTCTGTGACCAGATCGTTGCATATATCCGTGAAATAATGCCACCCTTATGAGGATTCAGCTTGAACACCTCTTCCCATGCAGATTTTGTAGGTAAGGAGGGAAAACCAGCGAATAGGGAAGAGACACAATGCCTAATTTAAAAGAAATGGAATAGGTGAGACGGAGGCAGGCTGAAGGACGAGGATAATTCAGAAAGGTTTGCAAACACATTATTAATGAAAAGATCCTCAAAGCATTTCAGACCCTTCTTTTCCCAAAAAGAAAATGTGGAATCTATAATGGAAGGGAGAAAGAGGTGGTTATTACATATTGGTGCCATGGTTGAGGCCGACATGGATTTAAAATGATGGTGAAACTGATAGAAAATTTTTAGAGAGGTACATACTATTGGATTATCCGTGTATTGTGAAAGGGGTATAGGAAGAGAGGAGAACACCATAGCAGGGAGGGAGGTTGAAATACAATACTTTGCTTCTAAGTGGCACCATGGAAGAGAGGGGGCCTGCACCCAGAGCACCAGTTTCTGAATATTAGCTGCCCAATAATAATACATGAAATTGGGAAAGGAGAGGCCATCACTTAGGCCGACTCTTTTGAAGTGAAAATTTGGAAACCCTGGGAGTTTTTCCTGCCCATATAAAAGAGGAGATTAATCGGTCTATATCCTTGAAGAAAGATTTGGGTAAAAACAAAGGGATGGACTGGAAACGGTAGAGGAATTTTGGAAGAATGTTCATTTTTACCATGTTTATTCTACCAAGAGGGGATAATGGTAGAGCTGCCCATCTTTGAAAGGCTGACTTCATGTATGAAATTAAAGGTGTAAAAATCACCATCATTAATGCAGAATAGGAACGGGTGACATTATGCATCCCATCCATTCATCTTCCACTGCTTACTCCTTCTTCAGGGTCGCAGGAAAACCTGGAGCCTATCCCAGGGAGCATCAGGTACAAGGCAGGGTACACCCTGGACAGGGTGCCAATCCATCACACAATCACATACACACTACGGGCACTTTAAACACACCAATCCGCGCATGTCTTTGGATTGGGGGAGGAAATCAGAGTACGCGGAGAACATGCAAACTCCACACACATGGCCCCGGCGGGAATCGAACCCCGGACCCTGGAGGTGTGAGGCAAACATGCTAACCACTAAGCCATTGATTGATTTATGGGGAAGCATTCACTCTTTTGTAGGTTCAGTTTATACCCTGAAAATTTCCCAAAGTCATTTAATATGGGTATAATCTCTGGAATAGATGCAATTGGATCTGTAACATAAAGTAGTAAGTTGTCAGCATATAGGGCTAGTCTATGTTCAATTCCTTTGCAAATTATACCCTGAAATACAGGAAGAGTTCTAAGCGTTATCGAGAGAGGCTCAATTGCTATGGCAAAAAGTAAGGGAGAGAGAGGACATCCCTGGCGGGTACCCCGTGACAAAGTAAAATAGTCAGATTTAGCATCGTTGGTATATATGGAAGCTTGTGGTTCCACATATAATAAACGGATCCATGAAATCAGTCCATCCCCAAAGCCGAACCTCTTTAGCACCATAAAAAGATATTCCCATTCTATCCTATCAAATGCCTTTTCTGCATCCAAAGAGATGACCACTTCAGAGGAGTCGATGATTTGCTTTGAATACAAAATACTAAGTAGAGTACGAATATTAGAAAAGGAATGCCGTCCTTTAATAAATCCGGTTTGCTCCTCTGAAATAATGCTAGGGAGAATCCCCTCTAAACGAGAGGCCAAAAGTTTGGCTAAAATCTTGACATCAACATTGAGGAGGCTAATAGGTCTGTACGAATTACATGATGTTGGGTCCTTCTCATCTTTAAGCAATAGAGTTATAGATGCTTGTCTCAATGTTTGTGGCAGCATACCTAGTTCTAAGGATTCCTTGAGTACAGCCAGAAGTAATGGGGCCAATGCAACATGAAATTTCTTATAAAATTCGGAAGGAAACCCGTCCGGGCAAGGTGATTTCTTAGATTGCAATGGATTGATTGAGTTAATGATCTCATCTAAGGTGATGGGGCTGTCAAGTTCAGATGCCAATAGAGGGTCAACTCTGGGAAAATCAATATTTCTAAGAAAATGGTCCATGTTACCTGAATTGTCAGGAGATCCAGCTGTGTATAAAGACGAGTAAAAACTTTTAAAAGTTGAATTAATTTCTACAGGATCTGAGGTTAATGCACCACTGGACTGCATAATCTGAGTAATAGAGCGTGAAGCTGCTCGGCTACGCAATTGGTGAACCAACAACCGACCAACCATATCCCCATATTCATAATAATTGGCACGTGTATGTAACAAAAGCCTCTCCGCCTCACCTGTCGATAACAAATCGAACTCTGCCTGCAAATTAAGCCTTTGTTTATGCAGCTCAGGGGTCAGGTTGAGAGCATATTGGTCATCAATGGCTCGAATATTATCAGATATCTCTTTTTTCTTATCCTTGCGTTGCTTATTGGCACTGTCCCCTTAAGAAGGCCTTTAGAGTTTCCCAAAGTAAAGAGTAAGAGATTGAATCAGTTTGATTAGTAAGAAGAAAATCATCTATCGAAGTAGAGATATACTTGCAAAATGCTGAAACGGATAAAAGTAGAGCCTCCATGGTGGACGAAAGGCGCGATGTTAAAGTAGACGAATGTCAAGACTTAAAGGAGCGTGGTCTGAAATAACAATTGGTAGATATTCAGAGTTTACATCCCGAGAAATCAGGGAGTTATTAATAAGAAAGTAATCAATGCGAGAAAAAGATTTATGTACGAAGAATATTTTCTCACTGTGGGGTTAAAATACCTCCATGGATCCATGTAACCATTCTGAACCATAAACTCAGACAATACCTTTGCCATTGCAGAGGGAGCCTTTGCAACAGCAATAGATTTGTCCAAAACTGGGTCAGTAACACAGTTTAAATCTCAAATCTCAAATATCAAGAGATGTGTGTTCAAAGCAGGAATTTTTGACAACAAATTCTGAGCTAAAGGAGCATTATCAAAATTCGGGGCATATACATTCACCAAAACTACTGGCGTCTGTGAAATTTTCCCTTCCACAATCACAAATCTACCATTTACATCAGAAATAACTTTATCAAAAGAAGAGGGCACAGTCTTACTTATCAGAATAGAAACTCCCCTGGACCTGGAATCAAAATTGGAGTGGAATATATGTGATGTCCAGCGAGCTTGGAGTCTGCATTGATCCCTAAGACGGAGATGAGTTTCCTGAAGAAATGCAATGTTAGGTTTTTGTAGTTTTAAATGTGTCAAAATCTTCTATCTTTTAATGGGACCATTCAGACCTTTCACATTCCAACTTAGGAATCTGATCGAGCTTCCGGTATTTTCCATCAATTTAGATTAATATAGAATGGAGTACAGAGAGGTTGATATCAATAGGAAAGGGGAAAAATGAAAAAAAAAAAAAAAAAAAACCAAGCAAAAAAAAACAACAACAACACAGCATCCCCCCATCTCCCACCCCACCCTCCCCACTCTGAACATCAGTTAATTTCTCTCCATTCCCAAACAATGGAGGCAGAACCCTACAACACTGGAACATCCGATACTTGTAAACCATACCTATTCTTGTTGTGTGAAGTCACTCCCAAGCATAAAAGGTGCCACAGTGACCATGTATCTCAGACAACCTATAGATTCACATGGAAACTGATATAGTTGCCCACACTCGCATAGTTTTACAGTCACATTACAGGTATTAATAAATTGGTTAACTGTCATGTAGGAAGATTAAGATGGAGGATACCGTTTTGGGGACAGTCGAATTGCAGTCTCTCATCACCGAGGCATATCCGAATCAAAACTCTGGGCCTTTGATTCTCTCGGTCCTCCGAGGGCGCAGGGCCAATACGGTGCGTTCTATCCAGCAATGGAGTGGTTGGGAAGATTTCTGAGCCGAGGACATCCTGGAAAAATTTGGACATAAACGTTACTGGATCACTCCCTTCTTCTGGATTGCAGCGCTGGATTGCAGCGCCGTGAGCGGGACTCCAGGTCCTTCATTTTATTGGTGAATTGTTTGTTAGCCGAAGTTAGCTGTAGCACCGTCTGTTCCAGTGCTACAATGCAGTCACTGTAATTGTTCAGGTGCTGGTCAAGCTCGTCAATACGCCATCCTTGTGATTCAATGCCCGATTTAAAACTCTCAAAAGACGCAACAACTGGGGCCAAAGCTGAGTCAATATTTGCTTTCACCTGTACTGCGATGGTAGATGTTAGCTCTGTGATTAAAGTGGTGCGGAGATTTTCCAAGTCCAGCGGTAGCTTGTCGCCATGACTCGTCATGCTTGGTGAAGATTTAGGTTTCCGTAGTCTTTCAGAAGCCATGACTCCTTTCTGGTTATAATTGTAGACTGAGTAATTGAAAATGAACGCACCAAATGTCTTAGAAAAGATTCAGGTTGCCTGAAAAGCACAATTAAAATATAAAATGCTCGGGAGCTCACTCCACGCTTGCCTTCTCACTCACATGCTCAGCCGGAATCCTCAAACTGTTTCTTGATGAAATTTCTGCAGAGTATAAGGATCTCCTCCTTCACAGATTCTGTTTTCTTCTCTGACTCCTTCAGGTGTATATCAGTTTGTTAATTTGAGAGTTACGATACATTATGTGAAAGATTGTAAGTATTGTATGACATGAGTAGCTCTGACACTTTCTTTAAAAAAAAAACAAAAAACAAAAACTCTCAAATAAAAAAAGGTTGGAGACCCCTGTATTAGAGCCAAAGAGGTGAACGTGAAAATGAAACTTTATCGCAGTAAGACAAGCACTTAGGCTCATTTATGTCATTTTTCTGCAGATCAATGTAAACGTCATTTATCTCGGACTGGGTTTGCTCAAGAATATGTGTGACGTGCTCGAACTTAGATGTATTTGTGGTGTTCCACGTTACTATGTCGAATTCAGAATAGAATCACTGTTGTGTTGTTTTTCTTCTGTGTAAAGATAAAATCTCCCCATTTACCAAAACGCCGAAGCTGGATCGGAGTGAGATTATGGGGAAGCCGAAGTCTTCCATGAAACGCAAGCTCTCCTTCAGTGTCAGTCCGCCCTGTAACGAGAAACGGGACTCAGACACAGGTCAGTTTCATTCTGGTAGAAAATTCCAGTAGCTTTCATGCGCTTCTACACTGCCTCTTGTGGTTAGTTCTGGAAACGGTTAAACATGCAGAGTGTACCGCTGTGCCTTTTCCCCTCTGGAGTTATATAACAGTTGAGCCAATGTCTTTGAATGTGGAAGACAAGGAAATGTTATTCATATGTGTTGGCTGGGAGAGCGACTGGAAATAGCTGTTTTGACTGAGAATTGTATTTCCTGTAAGAATATGGGATTTTAGTGTCTCTACTTCTTTGTACTGAAAGGAGAAGCGAAGAAAACAATATTTCTTTCAGCTCATTATGTCGAAGTTGTGGATGTGGTTGTTAAGCTGTGGGGTTTTACTTTATTCCATCAAGGGAATATGGATATGTACAAGAACTTATGCTTGTTATCCTAATAGGAGGTGAATCCCTTTTGCAATATGTAAGGGGGAAATGAGACAAAATAACCCTTAGAATAGCTAACAACAATATTCTTATTCTTATTTGTTTTGGTGTATGCCCTGCTACGTATTAGAAACCTTTAAAAAAAAAAAAAAAGAAGAGGCTTTTAAGCCATCATGATTGAATTCATGATGCCTGGAATTCAAATTGATTTTTGGTGATCATCTCTTCATGCAGATAAAGATGGTCCTGATAAGAAGAGGGTAAAAAAGGAGTCTGGGGGTAAGAAGTCCACCCCTGTGAATATTTTGTTTGGTTACCCACTGTCTGAACGCTTGCAGATGGCCCTGGTGATGCAGATGACAGCAAGGGACAACAGTCCAGGTAATTGCAGCTGCCTGACATGAACTGTATGTGGAATTGTCAATTTTCTGTTGAACCTTATAACTGGGGATCTTCCAGTCATACAAGATGTGCAAAACGTCTCCTTACTTAGATTGCCTCTGAATTTTTTTTTTTGACATGTTGTCAAAAATGATATTCTGCTCTTACTTCCCTTTATTCTAACCAAGACTGATTACTGTTGTACTACTTTTTTAGTACAGTACTATTTTCCCCAGAAGATATATGTAGATAGATAGATAGATAGATAGATAGATAGATAGATAGATAGATAGATAGATAGATTATATACATACATTACAGGTAAAAAGTTTGACTGAAATGTTTCTCATGATCTTAAAAATTGTGTATGATTTAATTATTTGAAATCGGTGTTGCAGACAAAAATATAATTGTGCCAATGTATTAATTTATTTAATTAGAACACTAACATTTTATTTAAATATTAAAATAAAAATAAATAAATAAAAAAAAATAAACGTTTTTAAATGGATGACTTGGAGCGTAATATTCAGAAAAGCAGCCGATTAATGTCCAGCATAGGTGGGAACTCCTTTAATACTGTTTAAAATGCATCTCAGGGAGATTCTTTAAGAAATCGGTTGAGAAAATCCCAAGAATACATTTCTGGAAATTCTCTGCAAAAAGGGTGTCTACATTGAAGATGCTAAAATGTGAAATTATTTTGATTTACATTGGATTTTTTTTTATCACAACATAATTCCCATAGTTCCATTTATGTTACTCCAGAGTTTTAATGACTTTATTATTATTATTCTAAAACGTGGAGAAAAAATAAAGATTGAGTGTTTCTAAACTTTTGACCGGTAGTGTATGTATGTATGTATGTATGTATGTATGTATGTATATATATATATATATATATATATATATATATATATATATACACACACACACACACACACACACACACACACACACACACAGTACTGTACATATACACACAGTACTGTACAAAAGTCACATGCAAAGAAATGCTGTATAGCAAACATGCCTTCAAAAATAATGAAATTAAATGTTTCTATATTTTTTAAACATACTATGAAAATCAGTAAACAGTAATCAATAAAACAGTAAATATTTGTTGTTGTGATAACCCTTTGCTTAAAAAATAGTAGTCTCCCATACTATTAGTGCAGTTTTATAAGGAAATGAGATGTAGGTTTGATTGAGCATCTTGCAGAAACAGTCACGGTTCTTCTGGAGACTTTGACTGTCGCACTTGTTTCTTATTTTTGCAGCAAAACCCAACAACCTTCATTATGTTTTTTTTTTTTTTTTTTTTGTCTGAAAAGTGTCTCTTACATAATATGCTGCTTTCTTTACTGACATACAAAAAAATTTCTGTAACATTTAATTTCGTACTGGAAAACTAATGTTTAGGAATCTAAAATGTTTTTTGTACTGACTTGATAATGTAGAAGACATATGAAATAAAAATGTAGAACTATAGGTTTGTACTAAAAAACAAGTGTGCCTAAGACTTTTGCACAGTACTGTGTATGTATATGTATATAAAATATTCTTTCCTTCAATGCAGACACAACGCCAAGCCAACCCTCCCAAGCTCCAAAGATGCCAAATAACTCCCCTTCGCGTCAGAAAGACAAGGTGAACAAGAGGAATGCGCATGGAGAAACACCGCTGCACATGGCTGCCTTCAGAGGGGATGTCAAACAAGTCAAAGAGCTGATTGGACTAGGGGCTGATGTAAATGTGAAGGATTTTGCAGGTAACGTTGTCTTTGAACATGGTAATTTTTTATGCATTATTTACTCTTCTAATGAATGGTCAACTCTGTTTTTGTAATTTGAACACATCTACATGAAGCTTGCAACCATGGTTACTATGATGTAGCAAAGGTTTTTATTGGTGCAGGAGCTGAGGTGAACACACGGGGATTGGACGATGATACCCCTCTTCATGATGCCTCCAGCAGTGGACACAAAGATGTAAGTTTCTTTACAGCACTCTCTTATAATTCCAGTGTATTCTTTGGATACAATGTTTATAAATGACATAACTATTCAAAGAAGCCATACTGACTGTTAACCAGGTTATTTAATTCTCACCAGTGTTTTTATTTTTTTGCCAGCTGATTTATGTACCTACTCTTTTGCAGATTGTGAAGTTACTCTTGCAGCATGGAGGAAATGCTTTCCAGGCAAACACGAGAGGCGAGCAGCCGGTGGACTTTGCTGATTCTCAGGAGGTTGAGCAGTTACTAAAGGGGGAGATCCCATTGTCTGACCCAGATGACAGCTCTTCAAATCTACACTACATTGCCAAAGGTTTGACACCTCACCTATATATGGGTTTTCCCCAAACTGTTGCAACAAAATTGGAAGCACAGAATTGTATAAGATGTCTTTGTATGTTGTACCATTAAGATTTCCCTTCACTGGAACTAGGGGGTCTAAACCTGTTCCAGCATGATAATGCCCCTGTGCACAAAGGGAGGGTGGTCCATGAAGACATGGTTTACCAAGGTTGTAAGAACTTGAGTGACTTGCACAGAACCCTGACCTCAACCCGGTTGAACAGCTTTGGGATGAACTGGAACGCTGAGTGTACCTCAAGCCACCTCACTGCCCAACGTCAGTGCCTTACCTCACTAAAGCTCTTGTAGCTGAATGCCACGCTCCAAAATCTAGTGGAAAGTCTTCCCAGAAGAGTGGAGGTTATTATAACAACAACAAAGGGTGTTGGGGCTAAATCTGGAATGGGATGTTCACAAAGCACATACGGATGTGATGGTCAGGTGTCCACAAACTTTTGGCCATATAGCATGTCTTGCTCAGTTTTGGTCGGTTCATTATCTGTGGGTTTTGCTATTGCATGCTTATACATAATACTTAATGCAATACTTAATGCCACTTTTTTATCTAAATGTTGAATATTTGTTTATTGATTATGTTCCTGCTACATGTTGTAGACTCTGAGGACCCTCCGTCAGTCAACCGCTCTAGTGTAGATGAGAATATGGAGTACTCAGACACCGAAATGGACTCTGATGGCAAATATGAGTTCAAGGACGAGGAAGAGGAGGAAGACCTGAGCAAGGCCCTAAATGACAGATACATCCTGAGACGAGAAACGCGTCAGAAAGAGAAGGAGGAAAAAAACCATTACACACCCAAACAGACCAACAAGAGTGATCAGACAACGTCATCCTGCAAATTAAAAAAGCCAAAGTCATCCCGAGTCCTCTACAGCAGTTCAGATAGCTCCAACAATGAAATGGAGGCTCCATCAGAACGAAAGTGTTCACCGACCAGGTCACTCTGCAACGATACTCACAAAACAGAAAGCAGGACAAAAAGAGAAAGCTTAACCCTAATGGCATCAGAAAAAGTTAAAGCGAACAAAAAGAAGAATAAGAGCCAAAGCAAAAACAAGGAAAATCAAGAGGTTCAAGAGGACGGAAAAGAAAACAGCAAGTCTCTTCTTTTTTCTATAGCGACAGTGTCTGCCAACTCTGATAAAAGTGTTCAAGAGGAAAACTCTTTCAAAATGTCCTTCAGCCCAAAGGACGATTCGTCAGTGCATCTTTTTCACTTGTCGGCTGTGAAATCCCCAAAGCTCAATTACAGCCAAACTGACAAGCAGATGACTCCATTAAAACAGGAAAATGATAAGACTTTTGTCTCCATTGGAGATGGATCCTGCAATATGGATAGTGTCAAGTATAACCACTACACAGATTCAGACTACACAGAAGGTTCCAGTAGTAAGAGCTCTATGCACAAGGACAAAAGCAAACATCACTATAAGGAACACAGCTTGGAAGGAGATGACCGAAGCTCCAGCCCTTTTAAAGATGCCAGTTTAAGCAACAGTATGGATGGCTCTGAAGGAGCCTTCAGGAAGGCTGACAAAGATGGTAAGGTTGTCAAGAAGCATAAGCTAAAACACAAGGAGATGGACAAGTGCAGGAAAGACTACGAGTCTGATAGGAATTGGCATCGCCATAAAAAACTACGGAAAGATGGACATAGGAACATGCAGTTTGACCGAGAATTTTGGAAGGAGAATTTCTTAAAAAGTGATGAGAATGAAGAACTTAAAGGGAAATGTGAGACACCAGGCAGTTGCTCTCCTCAGAAGTCCCTTGACTCATCACCAATTAAAGAAGAAAATGCCACTTTAAAAGACAAACACTCGATCTGCAACAGCATTAAGGAGAGAAAACAAAAAGACGAGCGAGAGAAAGACAAACTCATAAAAAAAGAGAAGAAAGAGGTGGCATATAAAGATGCTCAAGGAGGAAAGGACTGGAAAGGGGCTGAAAATGATGACTGGACAGAAAGTCTTAACTTGTTACGGAAGCCTGAAGACTCTCTTCCAAGTCCTTGTGTTAAAGAGGAGGTAGAAGACAGGCCTCTAACTGGAAACTTGGTTGATCACAATCAGCTAGAGACCACAGAGAAGAGCTCTAGAGAGAGAAATGATAAACGGCTACCCACGAAGGTCCGACAATCTGAAAAAGAGCGGCACAAGGAAAAGGACAAGGATAAAGAGAGGTCACAGCAGAGTAGGGACAGCAAACTCGGTAAAGCAAAGCCTGTTGAGTCAGAGTTGGACAGGTCCAAATCCAAAGCCTCCTCTGCACAAAAGGAAACCCGTCCCAATGTGAAAAGATTGGGTAATGATGACCTCATGCAGACCAGCTTTGAACAAATGTTTAGCCTGAAGGATCAGGAGATTGAGCAGTGGCGTAAGAAACACTTGGAAAAGATCAAGCAAAAAGCGAGGGAAAGGCTGAAACAACGGCCAGGAGCCGACTCTGGGAAGCAGAAGAACAAAGATAAAGCAAGAATTTCCACTTCCAGTGAACCAAACAAAGAACTCTTGCACTCCAAGGGCTCAGAAACCCCAGAGGTTTCCAGTCGTGAGAAAATCTTAAAGGATGCAACTAATGGAAGGACGCTTTCACTAGATGTGAAGATTCTCTCATGTTTTGGAAAGACTGGGCTTATACCTGAAGCGGAACATTCTGTCGGTGTTGAGGATGCAAGTGGTGGTTCAAGCAGTCAGTTTGCATGTGTATCTAACTCTCAAGATACTTCAGTAAAAGATTTTGCAGATCAACAAACTAGCCTTTCACAAGCCAGCAGTTTGTTGCCAACTACAGTAGAGGTCAGCAAGCTAAACATGGATACTTCACCAGAGCAACTTGACAGCTCTGACACAGAAATGACAGACGGCTCAAACAGAAATTCCTCGTTAGCACCTGTGTCCCAGGTTGCATCAGCTGCATCCTCACAGTCAGATCAAAGCTTCTCCACCAAAACACCTACACATTCAATTAGCCTGAAGTGGCATTCTGTCGCAGAACCCAATAATAACCACCCAGCAAGGACAGCCGTTGATTTGGGACTAGAGCAAAGAGCAAGAAGTCTGTCAGTGGGTCCTGAAAGTATAATGGAGGTCAGATGCATGGAGAACATTTCTGGTGGGAGCAGAATGGATTGGACATCTAGCCAAGCTCCATCCATAAGCTCTTGTAGGATCAGTTCTGAGGAGTCTACTAAAACAATTCCATGTGCAGCCAGTGTGGTCAGAGATTCTCAGCCGGTTACAGAAAAGATTTCGCAAGATGACTGCAAGTCAGGTCTCTTCAATGAGAACGCAGGTGCAGCTGATGGACAGCTGGAGACAAACGAGCATAGTTTGCCTCTCCCTTCAATTTCAAATGTCCCTCATTGTGCTAGTCCTGAACAGACAGCTGAAGAGCCAATGGAAGTATCCAGGGAAGAGCCAGACAATAGCCAGGTCATTTCCGAGACACAAATAGAGAAAGCGGTGACAACAGAGGATGCTGCTCAAACCCAACTTCCCTCGCATGCTAAAGCACATGTCGATGTGGAGATGCCAGATCCGCGTGCTGTTGAAGAGAAATCAGCAAAGCCAGATACTCCATCAGATGGAGATCACAGTCTGGGTTGCACTAGGATTCAACTCGATTGTCATTCAGAAATAACCAGTGGAGCAACATCTGGAAGCTCTTCTCCATTGTCAGTGGCAGACAGTGATTCGACTGGAACCAGGAAAAAAGTGACACCTCTAGATAACGAGGTTGACCTCCGGGTCGCTCATTCAAGGAAACAAAACATGCCCAGAATTTCTCCTTCAACCCAAGCCAGCCTTTCAGCCCAGCAGATCAAGGAAAAGACCCAGCAGTCTTTGGCAGAAATCGTGGACTCGCTAAAGCTTGAGGAATTTCAGCCCTACCAGACAGAAAGAGCTAACCCTTATTATGAGTTCCTGCACATACGCAGAAAGCTTGAGGAGAAGAGGAAAGTGCTATGTAGCATCATTCCTCAAGCACCACAATACTATGATGATGTTACATTCAATGGGTCCTACTTGCCTGATGGGAATCCGCTGAGCAAGCTCTGTATTCCAACGGTGAGCCACTTACGATTGTATTTTTGTACTGTATTTACGGTATTTATTACATGACTGTATGGATTCATGCATTTATTTATTTTTATTAGATAACACCACCACCCTCACTACCTGAACCACTAAAAGAGATGTTCAAAAAGCAGGAGATTGTGCGCATGAAGCTCCGCTTGCAGCACAGCATTGAAAGGGTAAGTGGCTTTTTCGAAATAAATTTCTTTCTCAGTGTAGCAGATAAAGCTAACCTGGTTAAGTTCCAGGGTTCCAGTGCTTCACAGTTTACTGTAGTCCTAATCTGTGAGATCTAATTAGTAAATAAGTTGAATAATGTTGGAGGAGGTTGTATCCTGCTGTTTTATATTACATGCTCCAATGTTTTTTCTTTTCCTCCTCACAGGAAAAGTTGATTGTCTCCAAAGAGCAACAAGTCCTGCATGTCCATTATTGTGCTGCAGGAACGTTAGCCAATCAGACACTACCCTTCAGTGCTTGCACGGTCTTGTTGGACGCAGAAGTATACAACATGCCCCAGGATGTACAGGCACGTTAACTGCCAGTCTGGCCTGTATAAGACTATCATGTTATTGGTTGTGCTGCAATATATATTTTCCTAGTGTCCTTATGGTGACTCTGTTGATGATACATGGCCTAGTCTGGAAGCATATATTTAACTCCAGTATACTGACCAGAAAAATGCTCCCACCTTTAGTGGCTGAAATGCCTCATAGTCCTACTTCAGACTTTCATAACACTGTGTTGAAAATGCAGTCGAGCCATTTACTTTAGCCAGTGTCGTACAATCTTGGGAATTGTATTTTGGCTCGGGTTTCTGAATAAAAAGATTCTTAGAAAACTTCTGTATTGGCAACTAGTCAAAAAGAAAATAATGAAGTGACCTTTTTTTGTTTTATACTCATGTGTATTGTTTGCTTGCGTGGCAGGGAGATGATGGGAAAACCTCAGTGAGAGATCGGTTTAACGCGAGACAGTTCATGTCTTGGCTTCAGGATGTGGATGACAAATTTGAGAAGTTAAAGGTAACTATATTATTGAATATTCAATGAAATGACATATCAAAGTTCACAGAGCAGTGTGTAATGTTGAATTTGGTTTGTAAGGCATTTATGTCATAACGGTTTGCGTTACTCTGGCTTTTGTCTGTCCCAGACATGTCTCTTGATGAGGCAGCAGCATGAGGCCGCAGCTATTAATGTCCTTCAGCGATTAAAGTGGCAGCTGAAGCTACAGGAGCTGGACCCTGCCACTTACAAATCAACCAGCATCTTTGAAATCCCAGAGTTTCACATCCCACTTGTCGAGGTCAACGATGTTTGACCTCACTCCGACATAACAGCAGTGAGTCGGTGGTCAGATAGTAAAGAACTGACGAGGCTCGTCTCTCCAGGACTTGAGAGGAGTAGAGAAACACAAAGCACTTGTTTTGGGCGAGCTGCAGTGTGCATCTGTGTGTCGTGCAGTCTTGCACCATATGATCAGACACTCCAGAGAAATAATAATAATAATAATAATAAAAACATTTCTCCATCTCTCGCAGTATTTGTGTTGTAAAGTCATTTCAAAAAGAGTGTCTGCCAAAAGACTAAACGCATTGCGTCCCTGAAGGTCCAATTACTTTTCTCTGTATCAGCTCTTGTTTGAAGACACTTACCTACTCCAGATGCACTTTTGTCACAAGAATCCAGTGCAAAACATATGTAGTGAGGTGTGCCGTGACTAAAATGTCATCCTTATTAACTACCTGGCCAATGAGCTCTCTTCCTACCATAATATATAAGCTGTTGTTTAGGCCTCACGGAATGCGTCATGGTCGAAAACTCGCCCCTTCCTTTCGTTGCTACGGACTGCAGTGGTATGTGCTGTTAGCTTTGTCGCTTAGCTGTGTGATGCTAGCGTTGTCCACTTATCATGCGATTTATTTGTTTAGTGTGACGTTGGGCTACCGAGACTGTGTATGTGTGGTGTGCTGCTTGCTCTCAGTGTAGTGTGCAGTCAGGCCTCTCATCTGTGTAGCATGGCAGTTTAACGTAGCCCTGGTCGGAGCGCCAGTTGCTGCTGTCACAACTATTAAACAAGCTATCATATGGTTTTCGGTTTCCGGATCACGGTAGGTAAATCGCTTAGTTCAATTATTTGAGCTAAATGATTTTGTATGCTTTCCAAATTGAGGTTGTAACACCTGTTTGTTGTTCTTAGGGTCCTTGATATTGCATGCGTTAAGGCAGACTGAGTGAGTGCGGTCGTTTTGGTATAGCTCCTCCCCCTTACTCGCAGAGCCACCTTGCTGCTTTGGGGCTGCTTTGGGGCTGCTTTGGGGCTGCTTTGGGGCTGCTTTGGGGCTGCTTTGGGGCTGCTTTGGGGCTGCTTTGGGGCTGCTTTGGGGCTGCTTTGGGGCTGCTTGATTTTGTTGCTTCAGTTTGTTTTGCCTTTTACTTTGTGCTTGTTTGTGTTTTAATTTGCTTTATTTTGTTCTGCTTTGTTTTGTTATTTTGTGTTGGTTACTGTCACTAACATCAGTTTTCTTTAATTCAACTGTGTTGTAACAATCTGTATCAATTATGCTGATACTGCTGTGCAGTAGTAGTCATTTTGGTCAGCTTTGGTAAACTTGCTACCTGCAATCAGTTTGAGTGTGGGGTTATCTTTGTTTTTGTGATAGTAAGTTTGTCTTTGTTTTGTTTTATTCTTTTGTTTGTCTGCTTTGAGTGTATTGTAATTGATTTTGTGTGTTTTTGTTTTCTCCTTGGAGGAGCTGAGTGCTTCCTGAGGCTGTGGGGGAGTTCTTTGCTGCACCTTTGGCTTTACTTAATTAAGGGTTGTTATTATTGCTGTGTTTATTTGCAGTGAATTTTGTGGGTATGATTCTGATTAGTGGGGTGCTTTTCCCTTTTGTATAGCTGGTGCTGTCGTACTAGCCTGCCCTTCATACAGGAAGCCTCAGTCCTCCTATGATTATAGTTAATGTGACTGTTTTATTTGACCAATGCTTGACTGCGTTGGATGTTTCTTCTAAAATAATTCTTGGCAGGTCTTTTTAACTTCAAAATAAAATGTATTTTTATATGGAAACCCATGCCTCTTGCCTGTTCTAAGTGGAACGTACTTACATGTCTTTATTTTGGTTATTTCCCCGTTTTCTCAGGGTGGCGTGGTTTGTACAAAACGAAACGAACGAGCCACATTGCTACACATAGATTCTTACAGCTGCTGGCTTTAGGTCCAAACTGAAATGCACTTAAACTTCCCTGTTGCAGTAAAGTAGAACCGCAGGCAGAGCTGCATGTAGGAGATCCAACCAGCAGACGGCGATGCCTACCCTCAATGATCAGAGGAAGAACACGAGAGAGGGGAAACGTTAGAAGTTAAACACTTTATCGCTCCTGTGATACGACAGAGAGGTCTCGTTCCAACTCGTTTCAAAAAGTGTGTTCATGATGTATAGAATGTTCTCTTCATTCTTTTTTTCTTTCTTTTTTTAAACTTATTTTATACATACTGATGGTTCATTTGTAAATAGCCATGTAATAATTATTTTTAACTTGTTAGAAGAAGAAAATAACAGAAAGGAAGTTAATAGATATTTTGATTGTAAACTTTTCGTCAAATGTTTAATGGACCAAAGTTGGTTTTATATTGAGTGTCCTCTCTGTTGTTGATGTTGGCTTAACTCTTTAAGCATGTGTTTTTGAATTGTTTGTTACGTTTCTTCTTCTACACGTTTCCTCCTACATTAATCACAGCAGGTGTTTTTTGACATGTGATTTCTATGCTGTGCATGCATTGCAGGTTTGTAATTTTTTTTTGTTTCTTTTTTTCCCCCGAAAAGATGTGCTGTGATGAGGTTTATGTAAGTGGTCCTGCTTTTTCCTGCCTTTTTGTCGTCTTCTTGGTAACACTCACTTCCTCCCCGTTGTGTCTTGCGCACATTGAGAGAAAACAGCGTCGATGTGTCTTCTCGTTAGAAAAAGGAAACATACTTTTACACTTTTAATGAGATCACAACAAAGCCTATTTTTTTTTTACAACACGCCTTTTGAACGATGGTTCTTAAAATATGTCTATTTTAATATTTACTTGTTACAGGATAATGTACATAATTGTAATATATACCTGAATAAATTTGATTGGTTGTGAACTTTTTTAATGTCGTGTCCATCTTCTTATAAACACTCCATACCATAGAGCATCACTATCAACTGTTACATACTATCACACCTGAGATGCATCCACGGCCATATTTCTTCAATCCTAGTGGTTTTATCTTGGCAAATTTTTAAATCTATGAACGGATACTTGGAAAACATGTTTTTATTAAGGTTATTATTTATTATATTTTAAAAAGTATCAATTCTTCCTTTTTCATGCTTCATTTGAAGTACTACAAACACATAATCCAGCGTCAGTGCATTACATTACATATGCCGTTATTAAAGTGTGTCTGAACAGAAAGCATGTCAGATACTGGCTCTGACGCCGATCAAATGTGTGCTGAGTCTGATCTGAGGTTATAAATTTCATTGCAGGCCCATGATGACCCCTGTGAGCCGTAGCTGCCACAGCTAGTCAGATGCTGCACGATGGCCAAGCCGGGGACCGACAGAGATGGAGCCATGGTGGAAAAGATGACCGGGAAGAAGGTGACACAACCACTAATGTTACTTTTATTGTTATTACACCTGGTTTGGTTTTTTTTTTGCTAAAGTTAGTTTCACACAGCAATATACAGGTGCATCTCAAAACATTAGAATATTGTGGAAAAGTTCTTTTTTTAAATAATTTAGTTAAAAAAGTGGAGCTTTCATGTATTCTAGATTCATTACACATAAAGTGAAATATTTCAAGCCTTTTATTTTGTTTTAAATTTTGATGATTATGGCTTACAGCTCATGGAAATCAAAAATCCAATATCTCAAAATATTAGAATAAAGAATACAGAAATGCCACAGTGTCGCATTCCTAGTGACAAGCCACTCCTGAACCAGAGATAACGTCAGAAAGTTACCTGGGCTAAGGATAAAAAGAACCGGATCTTTGCTCAGTGGTCCAAAGTCTTCTTTTCAGATGAAAGTAAATTTTGGATTTGATTTGGAAATCAAGGTCCTAGAGTCTGGAGGAAGAGTGGAGAGGAACAGAATCCAAGCTGCTTGAATTCCAGCGTGAAGTTTCCACAGTCAGTGATGATTTGGGGGGCCATGTCATCTGCTGGTGAGGAAAGGTTCAGTGATTTTGAGAACCTTGAGCCATGTGTGGCATTTATTGCCAACCATTTCATGGAGATAGACATTGATCACATTTCAAAGCAGATGGCTGAACTGTTCAATGTCAATGCTGTAGAGATGGAGATGGAGGTTATTAATCTCCAAAATCATATCCAGCTGAAATCTCAGCAACATTCACAACATTTCTGGAGTCTGGTAGACCCAGAAAACTACAAGAACATTCACCAAGCTGCCTCAAAGCATCTGCTTTATTTAGATCTACATACTTTTGTGAAGCAGCGTTTTCTCATATGAATGTGATCAAATCTAAATTTAGAACAAGACTGACAGATGAACATTTAAATGATTGCATAAGAGTGAACATAAGTGCATACACACCAACAGCATATACCTCCCTAGTGTAATCAATGCAGTGTCCGTCAGCTCATTCACTGTAAATAAGTGTGAATGCATTTCATGTCAAACTTGTGACTCATCATGCACTTTTCTCATTTACCATGCACTCTCATTCATGTAGTATACATTTCAGTTCAGAATGCAGGCCAACATTTGAAATGCTACTGCTGTTTATATTCCAGTTAATTTAGTTTGGACTTTCATTAATGTATATACGTAAACAACTGTATAGTTGTGTGTAGACAACTATAACAAAGTGTGCTGTTTTCCATAAAGAACTGTATTCTCTGATTCTGTTTTCTTCTCTGACTCCTTCAGGTGTATATCAGTTTGTTAATTTGAGAGTTACGATACATTATGTGAAAGATTGTAAGTATTGTATGACATGAGTAGCTCTCACTTTCTTAAATTTTTTTTTTTTTTTTTTTAAATAGCTCTTAAATAAAAAAAGGTTGGAGACCCCTGTATTAGAGCCAAAGAGGTGAATGTGAAAATGAAAATTTATCACAGTAATACAAGCACTCAGGCTCATTTATGTCATTTTTCTGCATATCAATATAAACGTCATTTAACTCGGACTGGGTTTGCTCAAGAATATGTGTGACGTGATCGAATTTAGACGTATTTGTGGTGTCGAATTCAGAATAGAATCACTGTTGTGTTGTTTTTCTTCTTCTGTGTAGAGTAAAGATAAAATCTCCCCATTTACCAAAACGCCGAAGCTGGATCGGAGTGAGATAATGGGGAAGCCGAAGTCTTCCATGAAACGCAAGCTCTCCTTCAGTGTCAGTCCGCCCTGTAACGAGAAACGGGACTCAGACACAGGTCAGTTTCATTCTGGTAGAAAATTCCAGTAGCTTTCATGCGCTTCTACACTGCCTCTTGTGGTTAGTTCTGGAAACGGTTAAACATGCAGAGTGTACCGCTGTGCCTTTTCCCCTCTGGAGTTATATAACAGTTGAGCCAATGTCTTTGAATGTGGAAGACAAGGAAATGTTATTCATATGTGTTGGCTGGGAGAGCGACTGGAAATAGCTGTTTTGACTGAGAATTGTATTTCCTGTAAGAATATGGGATTTTAGTGTCTCTACTTCTTTGTACTGAAAGGAGAAGCGAAGAAAACAATATTTCTTGCAGCTCATTATGTCGAAGTTGTGGATGTGGTTGTTAAGCTGTGGGGTTTTACTTTATTCCATCAAGGGAATATGGATATGTACAAGAACTTATGCTTGTTATCCTAATAGGAAGTGAATCCCTTTTGCAATATGTAGGGGGGAAATGAGACAAAATAACCCTTAGAATAGCTAACAACAATATTCTTATGCCATTTTGGTTTTGCTGTATGCCCTGCTACATATTAGAAAACTTTAAAAAAACAAAAACAAAAAAAAAACAAGAAAAATAAACAACAACAAAATGAGGCTTTTAAGCCATCACATGGAATTCATGATGCCTGGAATTCAAATTGCTTTTTGGTAATCATCTCTTCATGCAGATGAAGATGGTCCTGATAAGAAGAGGGTAAAAAAGGAGTCTGGGGGTAAGAAGTCCACCCCTGTGAATATTTTGTTCGGTTACCCACTGTCTGAACGCTTGCAAATGGCCCTGGTGATGCAGATGACAGCAAGAGACAACAGTCCAGGTAATTGCAGATAGAGGAAGAGAGAGAGTGATAAATATAGAGATTGATAAATAGATAGATAGATGGAGATATGTATGTATGTATGTATGTATATATATATATATATATATATATATATATATATATATATATATATATATATATATATAGAGAGAGAGAGAGAGAGAGAGAGAGAGAGAGAGAGAGAGAGAGAGAGAGAGAGTGAGAGAGAGAATATATACATACATTACGGGTAAAACGTTTGGAGGCACTTGACTGCAATGTTTCTCATGATCTTATAAAAAATGTGTATGATTTAATTGTTTGAAATCGGTGTTGTAGACAAAAATATACGTTGTGCCAACGTATTATTTTCTTCAATTATAAAACTAACATTTTATTTACAAAATAATATTTTTTAAAATGGTTGACTTGGAGTGTAATATTCAGAAAAGCAGCCAATAAGTGTCAAGCGTAGGTGCGAACTCCTTTAATACTGTTTAAAAAGCATCTCAGGGAGATTGAAATCGGCTGAGAAAACGCCAAGAATACATTTCTGGAAATTCTCTGCAAAATGGGTGTCTACATTGACGATTCTAAAATGTGAAATTATTTTGATTTATATTGGACTTTTTATCACAAAATAATTCCCATAGTTCCATTTGTGTTACTCCAGAGTTTTTATGACTTTATTATTATTATTCTAAAATGTTGAGAAAAAATAAAGAATGAGTGTTTCTAAACTTTTGACCGGTAGTGTATATATATATACACGGACAGTACTGTACATATATACACACAGTACTGTACATATACATACACACAGTACTGTACATATATACACACAGTACTGTACATATATATACGCACAGAATAGTGTGCAAAAGTCACATGCAAACATGCCTTAAAAAATAATTGAATTAAATGTTTCTATATTTTTTAAACATACTATAAAAATCAGTAAACAGTAATCAATAAAACAGTAAATATTTGTTGTGATGACCCATTGCTTAAAAAACAGTAGTCTCCCATACTATTATTGCAGTTTTATAAGGAAATGAGATGTAGCTTTTATTGAGCATCTTGCAGAAGCAGTCACAGTTATTCTGGAGACTTTGACTGTCACACTTGTTTCTTATTTTTGCAGAAAAACCCTGCAGCCTTCATTATGTTTTTTTGTCTGAAAAGTGTCTCTTACATAATATGCTACTTTCTTTACTGACATACAAACATTTTCCTGTAACATTTAATTTTGTGCTGGAAAACTAATGTTTAGGAATCTGAAATGTTTTTTTGTACTGACTTGATAATGTAGAAGACATATGAAATAAAAATGTATAACTATAGGTTTGTACTAAAAAACAAGTGTGCCTAAGACTTTTGCACAGTACTGTGTATATTGTGTAAAATCTAGTGGAAAGGCTTTCCAGAAGAGTGGAGGTTATTATTACAACAACAAAGGGTGTTGGGGCTAAATCTGGAATGGGAAGTTCACAAAGCACATACGGATGTAATGGTCAGGTGTCCATAAACTTTTGGCCATATAGCATGTCTTGCTCAGTTTTGGTCAGTTCGTTATCTGTGGGTTTTGCTATTGCATGCTTATACATAATGATTAATGCAATACATAATGCCACTTTTTTCAATTTAGAAGTTTAATATTTGTTTATTGATTATGTTTGTACTGCATGTTACAGACTCTGAGGACCCTCCGTCAGTCAATCCCTCCAGTGTAGATGAGAACATGGAGTACTCAGACACTGAGAAGGACTCTGATGGCAAATGGACCACAGCAAAGGCCACATCTTCAGTGTCTGGTGTGGATGAGTATGAGTTCAAGGACGAGGAAGAGGAGGAAGACCTGAGCAAGGCCCTAAATGACAGACACATCCTGAGACGAGAAGCGCGTCAGAAAGAGAAGGAGGAAAAGGAGCAAAACCATTACACACTCAAACAGTCCAACAAGAGTGATCAGTCGACGTCATCCTGCAAATTAAAAAAGCCAAAGTCATCCCGAGTCCTCTACAGCAGTTCAGATAGCTCCGAGGATGAAATGGAGGCTCCATCAGAACGAAAGTGTTCACCGACCAGGTCACTCTGCAACGATACTCACAAAACAGAAAGCAGGACAAAAAGAGAAAGCTTAACCCTAACGGCATCCGAAAAAGGTAAAGCGAACAAGAAGAACAACAAGAGCCAAATCAAAAACAAAGAAAATCAAGAGGTTCAAGAGGACAGAAAAGAAAACAGCAAGTCTCTTCTTTTTTCTACAGCGACAGTGTCTGACAACTCTGATAAAAGTGTTCAAGAGGAAAACTCTTTCAAAATGTCCTTCAGCCCAAAGGACGATTCGTCAGTGCACCTTTTTCACTTGTCGGCTGTGAAATCCCCAAAGCTCAATTACAGCCAAACTGACAAGCAGATGACTCCATTAAAACAGGAAAATGATAAGACTTTTGTCTCCATTGGAGATGGATCCTGCAATATGGATAGTGTCAATTATAACCACTACACAGATTCAGACTACACAGAAGGTTCCAGCAGTAAGAGCTGTATGCACAAGGACAAAAGCAAACATCACTATAAGGAACACAGCTTGGAAGGAGATGACCGAAGCTCCAGCCCTTTTAAAGATGCCAGTTTAAGCAACAGTATGGATGACTCTAAAGGAGCCTTCAGGAAGGCTGACAAAGATGGTAAGGTTGTCAAGCAGCATAAGCTAAAACACAAGGAGAAGGACAAGTGTAGGAAAGACTACGAGTCTGAGAGGAATCGGCATCGCCAGAAAGAACTACGGAAAGATGGACATAGGAACGTGAAGTTTGACCGAGAATTTTGGAAGGAGAATTTCTTCAAAAGTGACGAGAATGAAGAACTTAAAGGGAAATGTGAGACACCAGGCAGTTGCTCTCCTCAGAAGTCCCTTGACTCATCACCAATTAAAGAAGAAAAGGCCACTTTAAAAGACAAACACTCGATCTGCAACAGCATTAAGGAGAGAAAACAAAAAGACGAGCGAAAGAAACACAAACTCATAAAAAAAGAGAAGAAAGAGGTGGCATATAAAGATGCTCAAGGAGGAAAGGACTGGAAAGGGGCTGAAAATGATGACTGGACAGAAAGTCTTAACTTGTTACGGAAGCCTGAAGACTCTCTTCCAAGTCCTTGTGTTAAAGAGGAGGTAGAAGACAGGCCTCTCACTGGAAACTTGGTAGATCACAATCAGCTAGAGACCACAGAGAAGAGCTCTAGAGATAGAAATGATAAACGGCTACCCACAAAGGACCGAGAATCTGAAAAAGAGCGGCACAAGGAAAAGGACAAGGATAAAGAGAGGTCACAGCAGAGTAGGGACAGCAAACTCGGTAAAGCAAGGCCTGTTGAGTCAGAGTTGGACAGGTCCAAATCCAAAGCCTCCTCTGCACAAAAGGAAACCCATCCCAATGTGAAAAGATTGGGTAATGATGACCTCATGCAGACCAGCTTTGAACAAATGCTTAGCCTGATGGATCAGGAGATTGAGCAGTGGCGTAAGAAACACTTGGAAAAGATCAAGCAAAAAGCGAGGGAAAGGCTGAAACAACGACCAGGAGCCGACTCTGGGAAGCAGAAGAACAAAGATAAAGCAAGAATTTCCACTTCCAGTGAACCAAACAAAGAACTCTTGTGCTCGAAATGCTCATAAACCCCAGAGGTTTTCAGTCATGAGAAAAATTTTTACAGAAAATTTTAAAATTTTATACATACTGATTGTGCATTTGTAAATACCCATGTAATTATTATTTTTAACTTGTAAAAAAAAAAGAAAAAAAAAAGAAGAAAATACCAGAAAGGAAGTTAACAGCATTGATGTGTCTTCTCGTTAGAAAAAGGAAACATACTTTTACACTTTTAATGAGAACACAACAAAACATATTTTTTACAAGACGCCTTTTGAACGATGGTTCTTAAAATATGTCTATTTTAATATTTACTTGTTACAGGATAATGTACACAATTGTAATATATACCTGAATAAATTTGATTGGTTGTGAACTTTTTTAATGTCGTGTCCATCTTCTTATAAACACTTCATACCATAGAGCATCACTATCAACTGTTACATACTATCACACCTGAGATGCATCCACGGCCATATTTCTTCAATCCTAGTCGTTTTATCTTGGCAAATTTTTAAATCTATGAACGGATACTTGGAAAACATGTTTTTATTAAGGTTATTATTTATTATATTTTAAAAAGTATATTTTTTATATGATATATTATTATATAATATATTATATTATATATAATATATTATATATTATATATTATATTATATTATTATATATTATATTTTTTTACTCTTGGCTGAGGAGGAGAAAATTGTCATAATTAAGGTATTAAACATTCTGGTTTGCTTTTATAGGAAAATGATCTACGATGGGGTGGTGTGCTACAGCTGAGGCGAATCAAGCATTAAAAGGCACATTTCCTGGGTGTACCCTGCCTTGTGCCTGATGCTCCCTGGGACAGGGTCCAGGTTCCCCGTGACCCTGTAGGATAGGATGTATAGAATACCTCCTCACCTCTCCAGGGCCCTGAGTTCAATCCTGAGCTTGGGTTGTGCCACCTTTAGCAACAATAACTGCAACCAAACACTTCTGATTAATGGAGATCAGTCTTTCACTTACTTCTAGGACTTGGACTTATTCCTATGCTTTGGATCATTGTCTTGCTGTGCTTGAGCTTCATCTTACAGACTGAAGACCGAGAATCCTAATTCTCTTTTAGGATTTTCTGGTAGAGAGCAGAATTCATGTTTCCTTCAATTATTGCAAGTTGCCCAGACCCTGAAGCAGCAAAACATCCCCACACCATCACACTGCCACCAACATGCATGACCGTAGGTATGATGTTCTTGTATGATGTTTTGGCAAAATATGGAGATAATGGCTCTCACTGTGGTTCTTTGGAGTCCCTGAGCCTTTGAAATAGCTTTGTAACCCTTCCCAGACTGATGTATTTCAATCACCTTCTTCCTCATCATTTCTGGAATTTCTTTCAGCTTTGTCATAGTGTGTTACTGGGTAAAACCTTTTAACCAACTTCATGCTGCTGAAAAAGTTCTATTTAAGTGTTGATTTGATTGAACAGGGTTTGCAGTAATCAGGCCTGGTTGTGTCTAGTCCAGCTGAACCCCATTATGAATGCAGCTTCATAGACGGGGAATTAGTAACTGTGGGGGCAAATACATTTTCACACAGGCATAACATTTTTGCTTCAATAAATAGCAATCACTTAAAAACTGTATTTTGTGTTTACTCAGTTTGCCTTTTGTTTTCATGTCTGAAACTATTTAGTATGAAATATACAAAAAAACATTTTGACAGCACACATAAATAAACTCTTAAACTCAGTGATCTGTAAAGCTCAGTGTGCATATTTTGTGCATCCTGAGATGCTTTTATGTTCAACACGGTTGTAAAGAGTGATGATTTGAGTTACTATATCCTTCCTGGCAGCTCAAAGCAATCTGGCCATTTTCCTCTGACCTCTCTTATTAGCAAGTTGTTTCCACCCACAAAACCGTCGATCACTCAGTGTATTTTTTTTTTCAGCACCATTCTATGTAAAGAGACTGCAGTGTGTAGAAAATCCCAGGACATCAGCCGTTTCTGAAATCCTCAAACCAGCCCATCTGGTACCAACAACCATGCCACAATCAAAGTCACAGATCATAATTTTTCCACATTCTGATGTTTGATGTGAACATTAACCGATGCTCTGGACCTGCATCTGCATGACTGTATGTATTTTTCAGCTGCCACATGATTGAATGCTTTCATAACTGCATTAATAAGCGGCGTATAGGTGTTCCTATTAAAGTGGACAGGACATCATTGACTGGGAACTACGTGAACCAACTGGAGCATAATGCATCTGAGCAAGCATCAACTGAAAAGTTTTGTTTCTGCAAGTCCGTAGGAAGTAGATTTATTTTTTTCCCTGGTTATTGGACGAGTTAAGTGAAGTGATGCAGCGTTTACTGTAGATTAATGAATAAATGAATGAAGAGCGAATATATGAAAACATGCATTTAATCATTCAAAAAAAAGGTTAATCCCAGCAAACATAAACGCGCTTTCGACGAAGTCAAGCGAATCCCCTCCGTTGAAATGAAAGCTACAGTTAGTCGAAAAGAGGCTTTATCATGACGAAAAAAATCATCGACGTCGAATATACGTAGAAAAGAAGCTTGAACAATGTTAACATTCTTGAAACGGTATATTACTTTGAAATTATGTGAAGAAAACTGATTAATGAAGTTACTGCTGTGTAATTTCAAAGAAATATATCTAGATGTGATTGTTCATTGTTCACTAAGATTTATTTTTATTTCATTTTTTGATAGAGTATTCTCCAATTTACGGGAATACGAAATCTCTTGCATACGAAACGGCACATACGAAACCAAACATACAAAGCTAAGCACGCTCATGCGCAGATATTGTCCCTAAACAATGTTGGATTTCATTGAGGCTATATCTTGAACTGGTATGTTTGTGTTATATATGAATGGACTGTTAAGTAGATTATACTCTAGGCATTTCTATGACGTGTAAAAATGTTTATTTTATATACCCGAAAATTTTTTTTACCTGAAGTCGCAATCCCTTCGTTGCTAATATGTGGTCAAAATCGCGTTTAATAAATACGAAAGTTGATCTGATAGTGGTTGATATAGCGCTTGAATGTGAGCGATAAAAGAGACACAGAGATCATGCCTGAAACTTATCACTAAGTGTCAGAAAAATTCAGATCAATACCTCAAGAAATAATAATAATAATAATAATAATAATAATAATAATAATAATAATAATATCATATTTAAAAAATCGTATAGAAACCAGCATCAGATTTAGGTATTAACTTTAATAATAAAGATAAATATGTGAAGTGATACGTGAGGAGCTGAAAGAGAGTTGCCCCTCCCCCGCAGGGAAAACAACTGAACATCTTTTCCTGCTGGAGTTCATTCTCTCTCACACAGCTACATCTGAGTGGAGCAGCAGCAGTTCATAGCTGGACACCAACTCAAGGCAAGTAATGTTTTTTCTCCATATCTTTACACATAGTTATAAATCTGTTATGTAGTTTAATTAAATTAAATCGTTAAACAGTGTTTCAGCTATACAGTTTAAAGAAAAGACAGCTAACTAACGGTTAGCCCTAAGATTAAATCTACTGAAAATTATTTAAGCTGTGATGTAGAGTTGATACTTCTTTTGAGTAAAATCTAACATGTTAAAGTTAAAGGCTCAAGGTTTACTTCTTCCTGTGGACCTTTTTGGTTTTATTTTTACACACATTTCCCCACAAAAATGTTAGCTTTCTAGCTAACTTGCTACTGAACAAATTAGTTTAGTTTAGCACAGCATGAATTTTAGCTAACATGAGCTTAAAATGGACATTTCATATTTAAATCACAGCATTTTGTCTGAAGTTGTAAAAAGCTGATTTTTTTTTTTGTATGCTTTTTAAAGTTCTCAGTGAACATATTAACACAGCTTGCTGCTAGCTGAAGTTCAGTCGGTTATTTACACAAGATGGCAGATAGTTACACAAGATGGTCTGTCTTACCTCAGGGACTACGAGCGTGCGCGTTACCGCTGCCGGTTCAGCGAGGCTTTCTAAGAGAAGTGTTTTATGTGACTTGTTAAGAAGTTGTTTGTCATCAGAATGAGCATTTTAACCGTTTAACAGAGAAGGTTTTCTTACCAAAGACATTAAATCAGCTCTTCACTTTATTGCTGTGTGCCTCAGTGTGTTAATTCTAAGGGGTATAATTCAGAAAAACTGTTTTAAATGTGTTTCCAGTACTTCACACATACTAAAGATGTGAGTATCATCAAAAATACCTTGCCATAGTCTTTATGAACTCTTGTTTGAATATTAACCATTGAGACTGAAAGTTTACTGTTTTCTGATATGTATGACTTTTATGAATGTGTTATCTCCTGATCATGCATTTGACTATGATGTGGTTGACCAGCTAAATTTATTTATTTCCATTATTTCCATAAATAGCAATGTAAATAATGTAAAATAATGTAAAAATAACATATACAAAATTTCAGATACCTGTTATGGACATCACAAAACTGACAACTCTGACGGACATACTGTCCTAACAGTATTATGTTGTCAAGTTTCTGGAAGAAGGAGATCCATTTGCCATCGTTCATTAGTCATGGATTAAAGAAGATAAGGAGGTAATGTACTGGATAATGTTAATTTTTGTGGACATTTTATAGTAATTGTCACATGCTGACTATAGTGCATTTTTTTTGTATAGTTACTCAAAGTCATGAGCATATTTTTCAGCAGTCCTATCACATCAGTAACATTCAACTTAGTGGATTATACTACATCCCGTGGCCCGAATAGCAGCCAACACCAAAATGTCTGACGCGACCAGTTCCTCCAAGCCATATATTCGGTGGAACCATTATGAAGTATATGTCCTCTCCCGTTGTAGTAAGTGAAACCGCATAGCATAGGAAATGTATACTAGACTGTTTTCAAATGACTTCAGCAATGAATCCCTGCCACACACACACCAAAAAAACGACAACAAAATAACTTGCTATCACCTCTGGAACCATGACCAATGTAAATCTGCTAATGATTGTCCCAAGGAATTGAGTCCAGATGAAACAGTTTGTCTACCATATTGTTTCTCTTTTCTATTGTCTGAAATAATGGTATTGGTGAGCTTCATGAAATCATCCAGAAATAAAAATGACACCCAGTGACTCTTTCATGTTCTGACTGAAGATTGATACAGTAAAAAGGTAGCCCTTTATGCCAGTACGGTGATGGAATGGTCTACTATTAAAATCATTTCCCAGTATAATAATGAAAGAAGGAATTACAGTCATCATATTTTTAAAATGACTTTCTATGTATTATTGAATCATATGAATAACATTTCTGTATCTTACAGAAGATCTCCAAACTGCGACTAACCGGTTGCAAAACTATAAATGACATGGTGAAGCTGCGCATCTCTTGACTACGGATGTTGATGCACCGTGCCGTAAGAGGATGCTTGCTGAAGCGGATAATGAGGAATCTGATGACTCAGAGGAAAGCAGGAGGGTAATGAAAAGTGCAACAGAATGAAAAATTAAGAAAAAGTCAAGTAACGCCTCAAAAGGGAAGCAGGTGTCATGTCCCCCTTCTCCACCTCCGTTTATCGCTCACCACCAAAAAGAAAACATCTGTGTGGAGACACGGCAGCCAGTCCCCCAATCAACATCATCAAATATGGAAGTTAAGGTGAACATTCACCCTACTCCACAGGATAACCAAACATTCAGTGGCCTAGATGGCAATGGAGTTTCACAGAGATCGACTCGTTCCTGGTGTCCACCCCTGTGCGTTCTGTGTGTGTACTTTGTGCTGTTTTTGTGAATAGTCATAGGTCAGATGCATGACAATTTGTCACATAAATATGTATTCTGTTTTTGATAAATAGTTTGTTCATATTGCAGCTCAATGTTTGTTCATATTGCAGCTCTTACCACGGCCTCTCAAAACTCTCAGGGAGTTAGAAGATCTGAATGTGTCGTAGGTCTGAATTTGGTGTCGCAGGAAGCTGTGTCCCTCGAGCTGACACTATTTTCTTCTAATCTCTATACTTTAAAATGATTCTTTTTTTTTTATCTTTACAACATTTATTATGTTCTATGATGTATAAACATCATTATACAACAACATTAACATATATATAATATCACTGATACTAGTTTAGATAAAACAATCGTAACGTTGTGCTGTCGCTAAGTTTTATTGGTTCTTACAAACATCCACGACTAGTGATGCTAGCTGGCTACAAGCCTCATCGCTAGCCTTGTTTACATTTCACATTTATCTCATTTACCGCTGTTTTTTAAAGCAAATATGTCAGTTGTTTCTCCGCTTTTGAGTGCACCTGGTGCTGCTAGAACTGGGGGATGTGGAGAAACAGATCCGCGAACTACTCGACTTGCAGGCCCAGCTGCTGGAGTGAAGAACCGTGCTGGAAACATCTTGCGCTTCTGCCTACACATCCAGGGTAAGCACGCAGTGTGGTATTGCCACTGAATGCTTAGAGTCAACACTCCGCTACACGCTAGATAGAGTGGCTCCACTCAAAAGAAAATTAATTAGAGAGAAAAAGCTAGCACCCTGGATTAATGATAAAATGCATACCTTAAAACAGACCACTCAACAATTAGAACGTAAATGGCATTAAACCAAATTGGTAATATCTCAAACAGCATGGAAGGAGAGTCTGTTGAACTATAGAAAATCTCTTAGCGATGATAGAAAAGTCTATCTCTCCACCTTAACAGCAGATAACAAAAATAATTCGAAATTTCTATTCAACACAGTAGCAAAATTAATTAGGAATAAAACCACTACAGAAAAAAGCACTCAATCATTACATGGCAGTGAAGAGTTCATGTAATTTTTCATTGGTAAGATTGAAAATATTAGATGTGAAATTCAGGCTATTAAATTAAAACCAGACAGTATTGTAACTAACCCTATAGATGATAATATAGCAATATCAGATCAATGTTTAGAATGTTTTACTCCCCTTAGAGAGACCAAACTAGTTACATTAATCTCTTCAGCGAATTCATCAACTTGCATACTAGATCCTGTACCTACATGTTTATTTAAACAGATTTGTCCTGGAGTAATTGAACCGCTTTTAAAAATAATCAATTCTTCCCTTAGCACTTGCTATGTACCTAAATCACTTAAATTAGCAGTGATTAAACCCCTGCTTAAAAAACCTGACCTTGACCCCTCTCAACTGTCCAGCTATAGACCTATATCAAATCTCCCCTTCATCTCCAAGATCTTAGAAAATGTTGTAGCAAAGCAGTTATGCTTATACTTGCATAGGAATAACATTCATGAAATGTATCAGTCAGGATTTAGACCTCATCAAAGCACAGAGACAGCGTTAGTTAACGTAGTAAACGACCTACTACAGGCCTCTGATCAGGATTTTGTCTCGCTGCTTGTGTTACTTGACCTTAGTGCAGCTTTTGATACTATAGATCATACTATTCTCCTTGATAGATTAGAAAATGTTGTTGGCATTAAGGGAACAGTCCTCTCCTGGCTCAGGTCTTATTTGACTGATCGTTATCAGTTCGTAGATGTAAATGGAGACTTCTCCATGCATCGGAGAGACAGTCCGCTCCATTTTCCAAAGAATCGGGGAGAACAACCTGTGGTGTATGTTTTCGTTGAAAGGGTCCAAAGGTGGGTAGCTGGCTTTGACTGATCAGGATGAAGTGTATCGCCTTTTACACTGTGAGTATAAAGGATAAAAAATGTATATATGATAGTATATGCCTCCTTTTTCAAACTCTTGAAAATAAATTTTTGCCTTCAGAAATTGGACATTTTCTCTGTTATTGCATTCCAAGGCTGAATGTTTTTGTTAATATTTATGTTACAGATATTGCCGAACAAGCCCATGGACGTGAATATACTTTTGCCAGTTGCAGAGAGGCCATCGGCAGCTACGTAAAAAATGCCCCAGCCAGGAAAGGTGGCAAGAAACATAATGTGATTGTTTATGTATGTCTAGAATTTAAATCTACAACTTCTGTGATTCTATTTCTTTTCTCATTCATACAAATGTGCCATTGTGTAACATTGTTGACTGATTCATTAGTTTTTATATCCATTTGAAAAGCAAAAACCTTTCCACTATGCATATAACTGAAAGTGCATACATACTCCAAACCTTTTGTGAATATTGATGATTGATTTGGAGGTTTCAAATTATGAGTGAATTGTGGTTCACTTTCTTGCGTTCTGGAATGTGTAGCTAATATCTGTAGTTTACTGATTCAGAAATTGTTGGTTCAGACTGCATCATATAGTACATGTATATACCAATGAAATGAAATGCCATATATTCAGATATATCCACTGTCTGTTCACAGCAGAGTTACGTGGGATCTCCTACAAGAATTGGGCGTGAGTCCAATTTTGGAATCTCATTCCTCTCCCTCGCGTGACATCCTCCAAACAGTACAATTCTAATGAGCTTGTATATACTGAGAATTCAATTGGGATTTATTTGATGTCTGATTAATAAATTGTTTTCTTTGATTAGTAATACATAGGTATATCTGGTTGTTTTGTGTGTTACAATATTGAATGTCATTTTTCAGCTATTCACTTTGTCTGCATTTACTAAAATTCATGCATGTTTATTAAAAATATTCACGGAGTTTGTTAAACTATATCATTGTTACCTGTCATTCATAAGATTCATCATGGGAATTCCACAAACCAGATTCTAAAATCCACATTATTGAAGCATTGTTTAATTACGGATTTTTTAAAGCATGCGGTATGTTATATGCTTTAATTGTATCTTGCCACCTAATGTAGGAAATTGAGGACTTGTGTACTTTTCTGGAAATGATAGGTACAAGTGATTTCCATTACATGAGAGTAGATGTTAAACTTCCTGCTGATTTTAGAACGGCGAACTTGGCTCTCGCCAAGATAAGCACCAACTAAGACGTACCTTCACAGTAAACTAATGTGATCCATATGTGTCTCCGTCCATTTACGCTTCCTTCCATATAATGTCCTTCTGTCTGGTGTTGATGGCTGAAGTGTAATGCTGGTTCCAGGGATTAAAGGATTACACATATCTGATTAGAAAATATAGCATTGTAATGTATGTAACTTTGTGCATAAATATTTGTGTAGTGTATTTACACCACATTATGAGGTATATACAGCCAATTACAAAATATTATATGCATGTGTATCATTGAGCATATATTTGTATATGAATTATTACAAAATTTGATTAATATCTTGCAATGCTGGAATCAAAAACTGGAACTTCATGTATATGTTGCAGTTATCCTCATGTAGTGTTTGTCCCCCTGGAACATCATTGTCAACTGTCTAAATTTTCTTGTTCCAAATTTTAACTACAATTTTTACAAATGTTAATTAATTCTTAGCTCTTGGGAAAATTTCCCTGTATAATGAATGACTTCAAATCTATGTAAATATACTAGTCTGATCCCAGTAAACAATGCGCCGTAGAATATCCGCTTAGAGCCGTTACATTTAGAGGCTTCGTTTCGCCGCAGAATATCCACTTAGAGCCGTTACATTTAGAGGTTTGGTTTCGACAATAAAATGCGTATAAAAGTGTCCCCGTTTTACGACTTGAAAGCGGCTTGATTATAAGTCATATTGACGATAATCTTTGCGATTTTCCGCCGACTATTCCATGTCGAATTGTTTGCTGGGATCCATCTCAGGCATCAATCTCATTTTATCATGTTTCTTTGGAGAAAATGGCTGCATTTTGCGCTTAAATGAGAAACAGGGTTGAACGCAACAGGGTTAAGTTTTGTTTTAATTTTTTTTTTAAATTACGGAACATCGTTTTCTTCTTCACATGATCTTCAGGAAAGTCAGATGATACAACATCCTGTTGAACATGTGACTTGTGGTATATTGCAAATAATTAATGGGGGTGAATGTGTTAAATCCATCCATCCATTTTCTGTACTGTTTATCCTACACAGGGTCACGGGGAGCCTGGAGCCTATCCCAGGGAGCTCGGGGCACCAGGTGGGGGAAACCCTTGATGGGGTGCCAACCCATCGCAGGACACAATCTCACACAATCTGCTTAATGACAATAAAGTTGAATCTAATCTAATCTAATATATTTGAACTTGGGGAGCAAACTGGAGTACTCGGGGGGAAACCACCGAAGCACGGGGAGAACATGCAAACTCCACGTACACAGGGTGGAAGCAGGAGTTGAACCCCCATATCCAGAGGTGCTAGGCAAATGTGCTAACCACTAAGCCACCATACTTATAATGATTATTATAATGAGGTAATGAATAAATTTCATAGTAAAGTGTAGTTACAGTGGATTGGAACAGATGAGTACATCGGTTGTTATGACTATCTTCAAAATGTTTTTACCGTTGCGTAAATATTTGTAAATGTAATCTCTGTAGTAATTAAATCTTTATTTATATAGCATTTTTCTTAACCTTATTTACAAGGTACTTCTTGCTAGATAAATCACCATGCTTCATGACAGTAAAATTGACACATGGAACAATAAAAGTACAGTAGGACTCAGATGGGGCAGAAAGCATCAATGCTAATGGCTGACTGCTTGGTTTTTATGTTTTTTAAATAAAAAATGTTTTTACTGAAAACTTCAGCATATTATATATATATATATATATATATATATATATATATATATATATATATATATATATATATATATATAGAGAGAGAGAGAGAGAGAGAGAGAGAGAGAGAGAGAGAGAGTTGCGATGGACCGACAGCCGGCACACAAGAAACTAAAATCGCTCCTGCCGCAGTGGTGCTGAAGAGACAGCCCCGCTTCAGCACCACCAACGTTTTGGACAGCCGGAGAGCACGTGGCGGCCGACACACCTCGGCCGATGAATGGCATGCTGCATGGGAGAATTCCACCATCTACCAGACAAGGGGAGAGTATAAAAGGCCGCTGTTTCGCTCGAAAAGGGGGACAACTCCCACAATACATACGACTCAGACCCGAGCGAAGACTCCGCCCCTTGGCTGCAAACGCGGCGTGCCTGACAGCCGAGAGGAACCCCCGTCGCTCAGGAAAGCCCCGGTGTGACTCCAGCAACCCCGCAGTCAACTGAACCCCTCACCACATGATTTCAAGCCCACACGCAAGCACACACACACTCGCACTCACTCACACCCTCCAGACTGTCCTGAATAAAGATCCTACTCTGCAACACTAAAACGGCCTCCCGTGCGTCTGTGCTCCACCCACCACTGGCTAGTTTCCGTACACTGGTGGAGGATGTGGGCATGAACACAGACCCACCCACCTGAAAAAAAAAGGAGAGTTTTTTTTTCCCTTCCCCTTTAGGTTTCTTTTTCCACCTTTGTATTTAAGCCCCACGCTCTACACCACCCTTAAAATAAATAAATAAATAAATAAATAAATACATTTTTAGTAAATAAAGTGGCTCCCACGCTGCAGCACCTTCTGGAGTCAAATCTACAGCAGCAAGCCGTGATGCAGCAGCTCGGGCACAGCCTACAGGGCGCGACCCAGGAACTGGTGGCCCTGAAAACAACTCCCACAGCTGCCACGCCTCACTCTGATCCCGGCCACGAGGTCCGATGCCTGCTTCCCCCACTGACCCCTGAGGACTACATCGAGGCCGCACTAGAGACCTTTGAATGCATCGCCCGCCGCGAAGATTGGGACAGCGACGAGTGGCCACACATCCTTTGCCCGCTGCTCTCCAGGGAGGCGCGCACGGCCTACTACGCCCTCTCTCTGGAGGAAGCAGCTGACTATGGAGAGGTGAAGAAGGAGATCCTGGTGTGGTGTGGGCGGTTCCATCGGTGTAACTATTGGCCAGGGGTCAAACCACACGGGCAGATGAACACCCTTCTGTGCATAACCAAGAGGTGGCTTCAACCCAACAGATATACACAGAGGTAGCTTCAACCCGACACCGAGGTGGCACATAAGGTGGCCATGGACTGATTTCTAAGGGCTCTGCTGCCAACAGAATGCCAGGTCATGGGAGTGCAGGCTCCAGGGACACCCAAGGAACTCCTAGCCACCCTGGAGCGCGCTTTGGCCACCCTGGAGCTCGGCCTAAGGACGCCTATGGGACGCCCAGGGAAGAGCCCATGCCAACGGAGCCAGACCTGGGGCCACCCAAGAAAGCCCAAAAACCCTAGTTGGCGGGCGCACCCTCCACACGCCGAACCTGCCAAGAGCTCCTACTCTGACGGTGTGGGTCCAAGGGAGCCCGGTCACCGCCCTGCTGGACTCCAGGAGCACAGTGACCCTCGCCCGGCTGACAATCCTGCCAAGAGAACTAAGCCGGGACGGGACCATCACTGTAACCTGTGTCCATGGGGATACCAGGGAAATCCCAGCGGCTGAGGTCCAGATCCAGGGTAAGGCAGGCACCTGGCCACTCCTAGTCGGCGTCATCCCCAACCTCCTGGTGCCGCTGCTCCTGGAAAGAGACTGACCAGGGTTCCTGGCCAGCCCAGCTCCAAAATCCAGCAGGGTGCCTCAGCGCACGAAAGAGACATGAGCCTGGCAGGCCTACTTGGTGCAAGATGTGGGGGATTCCACAGTAGAAAGTAAGCCGCACACACACTAACCCGATCTCGTCTGAGTTCCAACAGGTGAACTGGCAGGGGAACTTTGGGTGGGAGCAGAAGGAGGATAACCGCCTGAAACACTGTTGGGCCCAGGTGCGGCAGATAGATGGGGTTGACCAGAACCCAAACCAGAGGCTCCCCTCCTCCTACTTCCTCGTTAGGGGCGGTCTCCTATACCAATGGGCCAGCCGCTGAGGGGAGATCATGGACCTCCTGGTAGTCCCCAAGAGCAAGACACAGACGCTGATGCACCTGGCCCACACCCATCTGCTCAGTGGCCACTTGGGAGCACGAAACACCCTAGAAAAGCTAAAAGACCACTTTGTCTGGCCAGGGATGGATGCAAAGGTCTGGGGCTTCTGCCAACAGTGCCCCCAGTGCCAGCGCACCACCCCACGGAGGCCCCCGCCAGCTCCCCTTATTCCTTTGCCCATCAAGGTTGGCATGGACCTCGTGGGGCCACTCCCCAAATCCGCCTAGGGTCACGAGTACATACTCGTAATCCTGGATTACGCCACCCGATACCCAGAGGCGGTGCCACTCTGCACAGCTACCTCCCGTAATATTGCGAAAGAGCTGATGCTCCTCTTCAGCTGCGTGGGGATACCGAAGGACATCTTAACCGACCAAGGTACGCCTTTCGTCTCCAAACTAATGTCTGATCTGTGTCGGCTGTTGCAGGTTAAGCACCTAAAGGCGTCCATCTACCACCTCCAGACCGATGGGCTTGTCGAGAGATTCATCCAGACCTTGAAGCAGATGCTACGGAGGGTGGTAAACGAGGAAAGGAGAAATTGGGACCTCCTCCTACCGTATGTCCTCTTCGCCGTCCGGGAGTGCCCCAAGCCTCCACGAGCTTTACCCCTTTGAACTCCTCTTCAGACGACGACCCCGAGGGCTGTTGGATGTGGCCCGGGAAGCTTGGGAGGAACAGCCCTCCCCATTCCACTCGGTCATTGAGTACGAGCAGGAGATGCAGCAGAAGATTGCCCGAGTGGCCCTGATCATCCAGGAGCATATGAGAGCCGCCCAGGAGGAGCATAAACGAGTGTACGACCGCTCAACACAACCCTGAGAGTTCCAACCTGGCGATCAGGTGCTCCTACTGGTGCCGAACAGTTCCTGCAAGTTCCTAGCTCGATGGCAAGGGCCATACACAGTTCTTGAGTGGAAGGGGGCTGTAAACTATCGCCTGCAACAGCCTGGTAAGCGAGCGGAGACACAAACATACCATGTAAACCTGCTAAAGAAGTGGGTAGAGCAAGCACCAGTAGTGTCTGCATTCGCGACCCGAGACACAGGTCATGATGAGGGTACCTTGGTCCAGCTGGGTGAAGACCTCACTCCCGGGCAAAGACAGGAGTTATCAGAGTTGGTGGGTCAATTCACGGATGTGTTCCCTACCTCCCCAGGGATGACGCAACTGGTCCACCACGAAATCAAAACCCAGCTGGGAATGGTGGTGCGACAGCGGCACTATTGTGTCCTGGAGGACTGCCGCCAGGCTATCGAGGAGGAGATTGGCCGAATGCTGCGAGACAATATCATCGAGGAATCCAATAGCCCCTGGTGCAACCCTATTGTAGTCGTACTGAAATCCGACGGAAGTAAGCGGCTATGCAATGACTTCCGGAAGCTGAACCAGGTCTCAGAATTCAACAGCTATCCCCTCCCCCGAGTGGATGACCTAGTGGAGTGACTGGGGAGGGCCCGATTCATATCCACCCTGGACCTAACCAAAGGATACACGCAAGTGGCTCTGGCCCCAGAGGTAAGACTGAAGATGTCCTTCAGCACGACGAATGGCCACTGGCAGTACCGGGTTCTCCCTTTTGGGCTCCACCGACTTCAATGTTCCAGTGACTAATGGACATTGTCCTGCATCCACATCGTCCCTTCGCAGCTGCCTACCTGGACAATGTGGTTATCCACTCCTCCATGTGGTCGGACCACCTGTTCCACCTGGGGGAGGTCCTGAAGGAGCTCTGGAAGGCCAGGCTGACAGCCAAGCCCAAAAAGTGCCATTTGGGGCTAACGGAGGCACAGTACCTCGGGTACCATATTGGCCGGTGGTTACTAAAGCCCCAGATGAAGAAAATTGAAGCAGTAAAAGACTATCCCTGGCCTACATCAAAAAAACAGATATGTGCCTTTTTAGGGTTGGCAGGGTACTACCACCAATTTGGGCCTAACTTCTCCTCTGTAGCCTCCCCTCTCAGATCTCACAAAAAAGGGCCAGCCGGACCGGGTGAAGTGGTCAGCCCAAGCGGAAAGGGCCTTCCAAGCCCTGAAAGAAGCCCTCACCAGCACTCCAGTGCTACGCAACCCAGACTCCACCCTTTCATTCACCGTGCACACAGATGCATCCAAAACCGGGCTGGGCACAGTTCTCTCACAGACTTTCGACGGAGAGGAACACCCAGTCCTCTACATCAGTCGGAAGTTGTCCCCGGCTGTGAAGAAATATGCAGCCATGGAAAGAGAGGCCATGGTGATAAAATGGGCCATCGAAGAGCTATGATATTACCTGGCTGGTCGGCACTTCGTCCTGGTGACAGGCCATGCCCTACTAAAGTGGATGGCCAAGGCCAAAGACACTAATGCCAGGGTAACCCGATGGTTCCTTGCATTACAGGACTTCTCTTTCCAGGTCCAGGACTGGGCGGGGACCTACCATGGGAATGCAGATGGTCTCTCGAGACGGGATGCTCTGTGGGCCTGACACACGGTGGCAGTAGGCTCAAAGTTGAGGGGGGGTACTGTCGCGAAGGGCCAACAGCTGGCGCACAAGAAATTAAAATCACTCCTTAAAGAGACAGCCCCGCTTCAGCACCACCAATGTTTTGGACAGCCGGAGAGCACATGGCGGCGGTGCGGAGCCGCCAACACACCCTCGGCCGATGAATGGTGCGTGGCACGGGAGAATTCCACCATCCAGCAGACGAGGGGAGAGTATAAAAGGTCGCTTTTCCGCTCGAAAACGGAGACAACTCTCACAATACATACGACTCAGACCCGAGCGAAGACTCCGCCCCCTGGCTGCAAACACGGCATTGCCTGACAGCCGAGAGAAACCCCCGTCGCTCAGGAAAGCCCTGGCGCGACTCCGGCAACCCCGCAGACAACTGAACCCAACACATGATTTCACGCCCACACGCAAGCACACACACACACACACACACACACACACAAACACACAAACACTCGCACTCACTCACACCCTCTAGACTGTCCTGAATAAAGATCCTACTCGGCAACACTGAAACCGTGTGTCTGTGCTCCACCCACCACTGGCATATGTATATATATATATATATATATATATATATATATATATACACTATTAAATATAATACAATACTATTAAAAAAGTTATCCAACAGCTATCACTAATGTGAACATTGACTTGCCTCCTGAAACTTAAAATCTGGTTGTGCCAACTTTAGCGCAATAACTGCAACCAAATACTTCCGGTAACTGGAGATTAGTCTTTCACTTACTTCTAGGACTTGGACTTACTCCTATGCTTTGGATCATTGTCTTGCTGCACTTGAGTTTCATCTTACGGACTGAAGACCGAGAATCCTAATTCTCTTTTAGGATTTTCTGGTAGAGAGCAGAATTCATTTTTCCTTCAATTACTACAAGTTGCCCAGACCCTGAAGCAGCAAAGCATCCCCACACCATCACACTTCCATCACCATGCTTGACCATAGGTATGATGTTCTTTTTGTGGAATTATGTGTTTGGTTTATGCCAAATGTAACAGGACCCGTCTTCCAAACAGTTTCACTTTCGATTCATCGGCCCACAGAACATTCTCCTAAAAGGTTTGAGGATCATCACAGTGTGTTTTGGCAAAATATGGAGATAATGGCTCTTGCTGTGGTTCTTTCGAGTCCCTGAGCCTTTGAAATAGCTTTGTAACCCTTCCCAGACTGATGTATTTAAATCACCTTCTTCCTCATCATTTCTGGAATTTCTTTCAGCTTTGTCATAGTGTGTTACTGGGTAAGACCTTTTAACCAACTTCATGCTGTTGAAAAAGTTCTATTTAAGTGTTGATTTGATTGAACAGGGTTTGCAGTAATCAGGCCTGGTTGTGTCTAGTCCAGCTGAAGCCATTATGAATGCAGCTTCATAGACTTGGGGAATTAGTAACTGCGCTGGCAAATACATTTTCACACAGGCATAACTTTTTTGCTTCAGTAAATAACATCATTATTTTAAAACTGTATTTTGTGTTTACTCAGGTTGGCTTTGTTTTATATTAAATTTTGTTTTCATGTCTGAAACTATTTAGTATGAAATATACACAAAAACATTTTCACAGCACACATAAATAAATTCTTAAACTCAGTGATCTGTAAAGCTCAGTGTGCATATTTTGTGCATGGTGAGATGCTTTTCTGTTCACCACAGTTGTAAAGAGTGATGATTTGAGTTACTATATCCTTCCTGGCAGCTCGAAGCAATCTGGCCATTTTCCTCTGACCTCTCTTATTAGCAAGTTGTTCCCTTTCAAAGGGAACTTCGACGTTGCATTTAGCATAACACTATGGGGGAGCGCCTCTCGCGTGTGAATGGTATCTGAAGCTTGTGTACAATCATGTCTATTTATAGGCCTGCTATGATCAGGTGACATGGCAATTAAGCGCGTGGCGTGATATAAATATGGCACCTGTGAACCGCACCATCAGCCTTTATTATCTTCAGCGAAAGACTGCATGTCAGTTGTTTGTGTAAAGAAACAAAAAGACGCTTAATTTCCTCACTATCTTTTCTCAAAATCTCAGAACTTTTCTATCCCTTTAAAAAAAAAAGGAATGAGCGAGAGAGAAAAATATGAGTGAGAGAATTCAGGAAGTGTGTTATGGCTTGCTCCCGTTTCATCACGGGGAATAGTGCACACTTTCTGCGTGAAGTGTTTAGGAGTGTAGCATGCGATGGCAGCCTCGAGAGGCTGTGCATGGTAATGCCTACATTAAGCAGCTCGGCTCGCAACTTGTGCTCTTCTCGGAAGCCGAAGCGAGTTGGGTTTCGGAGCCTCGCGGATTTGGGCCAGCCGCTGCCGAGGCAGCTAGCCGTCTCAGGTTCGGGGGATCTCTTATGGATCTGGAAGAGAAGGTGGAGACGAGCGCTGCTCTATCTCTTGCTCTGAATTCCAGGTTCGGCTCTCCACTGGATTTTGGAGCTTGCGTCGCGACTCCTCCTTCCGCTATGGAAAGCCAAAGGGGGAAAAACACACACACACACACACACACACACACACACACACACACACACACACACACACACACAAATAATAGTAATAATTCCTCTCTGACCCCAAGGAGCCAGAAGGATGTGCTCAGAACTGAGGGCAGCATATAAAGAGCTGCTTGAAGTGATTACTAAGGCTGGATGAGCCTTTTTCTCCCCAGTGAAAGTAAATCCCTCACACTGCAGAAACTCCCCTTTCTTCCAGAAGGGCATGACAAAATATCAGGCCACTGGGGGAAAACCATGCATAAGCCATATTTATAACCCCACGATGTTGGATTATTCGGCCATTGTGGGGAATGAACGGCATGGCTATTTAGCTATGCTGAAGGTGGAGGAGGCACTTGCGAGCTACCTCTCTCCATCGATGGCAGGTAATTAGGGGGGGCCGGCTTTGCCATCCAAGCCACCATGTAAGGCCACTGTGGCATTGGTGGGCAAGGCCTACGTGGTAGTAGTCTTGCTTGTGGGTCACTGCAGACAATGGCAGTGTTGCAGGCCTACCAAGCAGACCTGCTGAGTGAGCTCAACATATGGCGGCATTCATCCAGTTCCTTCCCTGTTGTCTTGAGCTCACCTGGGCATCCACGAGTGGAGCCCGGGCCAGCACTAGTGCAAGGGAGACCCAGAAGGTGAGTATGGCAGCCCGCCAACCCCCGCAGAAAGCCAGGGGAACCGGACGGCCACAGTCGCGGCCTGCTACTAGGCCTGCTCTGAGAATGGTCATAAAGGCCAAGCAGGCAAAGAAGAGCGGTCCTGAGGGGCCGTGGAGGGACATATCAAGGGACATGAGGTTGTTAGGGCAGGTACCCCCAATGCTACTGTAGGTCCTCCCCTAGCCAAGGCGATCCCCAAGTTTTCAGTTTTCTCTGGACAGCGAGCTGTCACAGGGCAACGAAAATCTGATGCTTTCCCTCCAACAGAATGTTAATGTCAAAAGACCATCGGGCAGCATGGAAACTACTGCCAAATGTATCTCCATGGGTTCTGTCTACCGTAGAAAAGGGTTACTGGGTCCAGTTTATAGCTCAACCTTTGCACTCCCATCTGCAGGGATCCACTGTAGACCCAGTGAACTGCACAAGAGCTACAGTCCTGGAGTTCTTACAAGAACATTTCTCAGCGGGGTGGGCTCCTTCTACAATCAGGGTTTACGTGGCCGCCATTTTGGCCAGCCACACCCCTGTTGATGGAGCCTCTGTGGGGCAACATCCTCTAACTTCAAGGTTTATGCATGGTGTCAGGCGGCTGAGACCCATCTGCAGGCCGCGCATACCTTCCTGGGACCTTCTGTGGTCCTGGAAGGTCTGTCAGGTGCCCCAATTGAGCCCTTAAAGTGGATCTACTGTCTCAAGCCGGAGGACTGATTTATCACCCTCAGCAAGAACTATGGAAACATAGGGTCTGGCCCCTGAGGGCCACCAGCTCATAGATTCTGTTCTCACAACTGAGATTGTAGAGACCATGTTAAATGCTAGAGCACCATCCACAATGAAATTGTATGCACTCAAGTGGCAGCTTTTTTTCTTGTGGTGTGAGGAATGTCAGCTAGACCCAGTGAACTGCGCAATAGCTACAGTCCTGGAGTTCTTACAAGAACGTTTTTCAGCGGGGTTGGCTCCTTCTACAATCAGGGTTTACGTGGCCACCATTTCGGCCAGCCATGCCCCTGTTGATGGAGCCTCTGTGGGGCAACATCCTCTAACTTTGAGGTTCATGCATGGTGTCAGGCGGCTGAGGCCCATCTGCAGGCTGCTCATACCTTCCTGAGACCTTTCTGTGGTTCTGGAAGGTCTGTCAGAGACCCCATTTGAGCCCTTAGGGTCAGCCTCTGAGAAGCTTCTGACTCTAAAGGTAGCTCTTCTGCTGGCCTTGACACCTCTCAAGCGAGTAGGAGACCTACAAGCTCTCTCTGTTGCCCCTTCCTGCCTTGACTTTGCCCCTGGATTAGCCAAGGCCTTCCTGTATCCTATGCTGGATTATATTCCTAAAGTGCCTACATCCGCTGCCCACCCTGTGGTGTTGCAGGCTTTCTGCCATCCTCCATTCCCCACACTGGAACAAGAGAGAATGCACCTGCTGTGTCCGCGTAAGTTGGAGCAGCTGCTGGTCTGCTTTGGCGGCGACAGTAGAGGTGATGCTGTGTCAAAGCATCGCATCTCTAATTGGATAGTGGAAGCAATCTCGATTGCTTATGAGGCACGTGTTCTCGCTACGCCTCTGGGCATAAGGGCTCATTCCACTAGCGCGGTCACCTCCGTGAAGGCTTTGTCCAAAGGGGTATCCTTACAGGATGTGTGTGCTGCTGCAGGGTGGTCTACGCCACACACATTCATTCATTATTACAGCCTGGATGTTCATTCCACCCCGGGCTCAAGTGTCTTGCAGTGACCCTTGGGCTTGGGTCTTTTTGAACAAGCTGCACCCTCAGTATGACGGAGTGGGTATTCTTGTTGCCATAGTGTTATGCTAAACGCAGTGGCGAAGTTCCCTTTGAAAGGGAACGTCTGGGTTATGCATGTAACCCTGTTCCCTGAGAAGGGAACAAGACGTTGCGTAGCTTTGTCATACCAGGGCAGGTCTGTGAATTGCGTCCTCGCTTCAGATAATAGAGGCTGATGGCACGGTTCACAGGTGCCATATTTATATTACGCGACACGCTTAATTGCCACGTCACCTGATCATGACAGGCCTATAAATAGGCATGATTTTACACAATCTTCAGACACCAGTCACGCGCGAGAGGCGCTCCCCCATAGTGTTATGCTAAACTCAACGTCTCGTTGCCTTCTCAGGGAACAGTGTTACATGTGTAACCCAGACGTTTCCACCCACAAAATCGTCACTCACTCAGTGTGTTTTTTTTTCCTGCACCATTCTATGTAAAGAGACTGCAGTGTGTAGAAAATCCCAGCACATCAGCCATTTCTGAAATACTCAAACCAGCCCATCTGGTACCAACAACCATGCCACAATCAAAGTCACAAATCACAATTTTTCCTCATTCTGATGTTTGATGTGAACATTAACCGACGCTCTGGACCTGCATCTGCATGACTGTATGCATTTTTCAGCTGCCACATGATTGAATGCTTTCATAACTGCATTAATGAGCAGGCGTTTAGGTGTTCCTATCAAAGTGGACACAACATCATCGACTGGGAACTACGTGAACCAACTGGAGCATAATCCATCTGAGCAAGCATCAACTGAAAAGTTTTGTTTCGGCAAGTCATTAGGAAGTAGATTTATTTCTTTCCCTGGTTATTGGATGAGTTAAGTGAAGTGAAGTGAGCAAAACAAAAAAAATTGCCGGAGACAGTTACATCATTCTGATCGGATGCCGCACGACTGCAAATACCTGTGGTGGATATGTGAAGCACCACTTATAAAATCTTATATTTACACAAGATGTCTAGAACATTCAGCCGTGACCCTGATTTTCATAGTATCAGAATAGCAGCGGTGGTGTAAGATAAGATTACTTCATAGTATTACTCATTACAGCTTATCCTGGCTTATTCAGTTCTTCTTTTTTCATACTTCATTTGAAGTACTACAAACACATAATCCCGGGTCAGTGCATTACATTACATATGCCGTTATTAAAGTGTGTCTGAACAGAAAGCATGTCAGATACTGGCTCTGATGCCGATCAAATGTGTGCCGAGTCTGATCTGAATTTTTAAATTTCACTGCAGGCCCCCGTGAGCCTTAGCTGCCACAGCTAGTCAGAAGCTGCACCATGGCCAAGCCGGGGACCGACAGAGATGGAGCCATGGTGGAAAAGACGAATGGGAAGAAGGTGACACAACCACTAATGATACTTTAATTGTTATTACACCTGTTTTTTTTTTTTTGTTTTTTTTTTTGCTAAAGTTAGTTTCACACAGCAATATACAGGTGCACCTCAAAACATTAGAATATTGTGGAAAAGTTCTTTTTTTGTGTAATTTAGCTAAAAAAGTGGAGCTTTCATGTATTCTAGATTCATTACACATAAAGTGAAATATTTCAAGCCTTTTATTTTGTTTTAAATCTTCATGATTACGGCTTACAGCTCATGGAAATTCTGTCCAAGCTTGGGCAGCAATTTGAGGAAAGGTTCAGTGATTTTGAAAATCTTGAGCCATGTGTGGCATTTATTGCCAACCATTTCATGGAGATAGACATTGATCACATTTCAAAGCAGATGGCTGAACTGTTCAATGTCAGTGCTGTAGAGATGGAGATGGAGGTTATTAATCTCTAAAATCATATCCAGCTGAAATCTCAGCAACATTCACAACATTTCTGGAGTCTGGTAGACCCAGAAAACTACAAGAACATTCACCAAGCTGCCTCAAAGCATCTGCTTTATTTGGATCTATGTACCTTTGTGAAGCAGCGTATTCTGATACTGAACAAGACTGACAGATGAACATTTAAATGATTGCATAAGCGTGAACCTAAGTGCATACACACCAGCATATACCTCCCTTGTGGAATCAATGCAGTGTCCGTCAGCTCATTCACTGTAAATAAGTGTGAATGCATTTCATGTCAAACTTGTGACCCATCATGCACTTTTCTCATTTACCATGCACTCTCATTCATGTAGTATACATTTCAGTTCAGAATGCAGGCCAACATTTGAAATGCTACTGCTGTTTATATTCCAGTTAATTTAGTTTGGACTTTCATTAATGTATATACGTAAACAACTGTATAGTTGTGTGTAGACAACTATAACAAAGTGTGCTGTTTTCCATAAAGAACTGTATTCTCTGATTCTGTTTTCTTCTCTGACTCCTTCAGGTGTATATCAGTTTGTTAATTTGAGAGTTACGATACATTATGTGAAAGATTGTAAGTATTGTATGACATGAGTAGCTCTGACACTTTCTTTAAAAAAAACAAAAAAAAACTCTCAAATGAAAAAAGGTTGGAGACCCCTGTATTAGAGCCAAAGAGGTGAATGTGAAAATGAAACTTTATCGCAGTAAGACATGCACTCAGGCTCATTTATGTCATTTTTCTGCAGATCAATATAAACGTCATTTAACTCGGACTGGGTTTGCTCAAGAATATGTGTGACGTGCTCGAACTTAGATGTATTTGTGGTGTCGAATTCAGAATAGAAACACTGTTGTGTTGGGGTTTTTTTTTTTTTCTGTGTAGGGTAAAAATAAAATCTCCCCATTTACCAAAACGCCGAAGCTGGATCGGAGTGAGATTATGTGGAAGCCGAAGTCTTCCATGAAACGCAAGCTCTCCTTCAGTGTCAGTCCGCCCTGTAACGAGAAACGGGACTCAAACACAGGTCAGTTTCATTCTGGTAGAAAATTCCAGTAGCTTTCATGCGCTTCTACACTGCCTCTTGTGGTTAGTTCTGGAAACGGTTAAACATGCAGAGTGTACCGCTGTGCCCTTTCCCCTCTGGAGTTATATAACAGTTGAGCCAATGTCTTTGAATGTGGAAGACAAGGAAATGTTATTCATATGTGTTGACTGGGAGAGCGACTGGAAATAGCTGTTTTGACTGAGAATTATATTTCCTGTAAGAATATGGGATTTTAGTGTCTCTACTTCTTTGTACTGAAAGGAGAAGCGAAGAAAACAATATTTCTTTCAGCTCATTATGTCGAAGTTGTGGATGTGGTGGTTAAGCTGTGGGGTTTTACTTTATTCCATCAAGGGAATATGTATATGTACAAGAACTTATGCTTATTATCCTAATAGGAAGTGAATCCCTTCTGCAATATGTAAGGGGGAAATGAGACAAAATAACCCTTAAACTAGCTAACAACAATATTCTTATCCAATTTGTTTTGCTGTATGCCCTGCTACGTGTTAGGAAACTTCAAATAAATAAATAAATAAATAAATAAATAAATAAACAAACAAACAAAAAAACAAAATGAGGCTTTTAAGCCATCACATGGAATTCATGATGCCTGTAATTCAAAATGCTTTTTGGTAATCATCTCTTCATGCAGATGAAGATGGTCCTGATAAGAAGAGGGTAAAAAAGGTGTCTGGGGGTAAGAAGTCCACCCCTGTGAATATTTTGTTTGGTTACCCACTGTCTGAACGCTTGCAGATGGCCCTGGTGATGCAGATGACAGCAAGAGACCACAGTCCAGGTAATTGCAGCTGCCTGACATGAACTGTATGTGGAATTGTCAATTTTCTGTTGAACCTTATAACTGGGGATCTTCCAGTCATACAAGATGTGCAAAACGTCTCCTTACTTAGATTGCCTCTGAAATTTTTTTTGACATGATGTCTTGGTAGTCTGCTCTTGCTTCCCTTTATTCTAACCAAGACTGATCACTATTGTACTATTTTTGTTAGTATAGTACTATTTTTCCCCCAGAAGATATATATATATATAGATAGATAGATAGATAGATAGAGACAGAGAGAGCGAGAGAGCGAGAGAGCGAGATAAATATATACATACTTTACGGGTAAAAAGTTTGGAGACACTTGACTGAAATGTTTCTCATGATCTTAAAAAAATGTGTAGGATTTAAATGTTTGAAATCAGTGTTGCAGACAAAAATATAATTGTGCCAACGTATTAATTTCTTTAATTAGAAAACTAACATTTTATTTACAAAAAATATTTTTTAAATGGATGACTTGGAGCGAAATATTCAGAAAAGCAGTCAATAAGTGTCCAGCGTAGATGGGAACTCCTTTAATACTGTTTAAAAAAGCATCTTAGGGAGATTCCTCAAGAAATTGGTTGAGAAAATGCCAAGAATACATTTGTGGAAATTCTCTGCAAAAAGGGTGTCTACATTGAAGATACTAAAATGTGAAATTATTTTGATTTATATTGGATTTTTTATCACAACATAATTTCCATACTTCCATACATAATTTGTTACTCCAGAGTTTTGATGACGTTATTATTCTTATTATTATTCTAAGACGTGGAGAAAAAATAAAAGAATGAGTGTTTCTAAACTTTTGACCAGTAGTGTACATATATATACACACACAGTACTGTACATATATACACACAGTACTGTACATATATATACACACAGTATTGTACATATATACACAGTACTGTACATATATACACATAGTACTTTACATATATATACACATAGTAATGTACAAAAATCACATGCAAAGAAATGCTGTAGAGCAAACATGCCTTCAAAAATAATCAAATGAAATGTTTCTATATTTTTTAAACATACTATAAAATCAGTAAACAGTAATCAATAAAACATTAATTATTTGTTCTGATGACCCTTTGCTTAAAAAAATAGTAGTCTCCGATACTATCAGTGCAGTTTTATAAGGAAATGAGATGTAGGTTTGATTGAGCATCTTGCAGAACCAGTCACGGTTCTTCTGGAGACTTTGACTGTCGCACTTGTTTCTTATTTTTGCAGCAAAACCTAGCAGCCTTCATTATGTTTTTTTTTTGTCTGAAAAGTGTCTCTTACATAATATGCTGCTTTCTTTATGGACCTACAAACATTTTCCTGTAACATTTAATTTTGTGCTGGAAAACTAATGTTTAGGAATCTAAAATGTTTTTTATACTGACTTGATAATGTCATGGGCCCATGAAATTGAAATAGGGCCCAATTAGCCATTTTCCCTCCCCGGTGACATGTGACTTAGCGTTACAAGGTCTCAGGTGTGAATGGGGAGCAGGTGTGTTAAATTTGGTGTCATTGCTCTCACACTCCCTCATACTGGTCATTGGAAGTTCAACATGGCACCTCATGGCAAAGAACTCTCTGAAGATCTGAAAAAAAGAATTTTTGCTCTACGTAAAGATGGCCTAGGCTATAAGAAGATTGCCAAGACCCTGACAGTGAGCTGTAGCATGGTGGCCAAGACCATACAGCGGTTTAACAGGACAGGTTCCACTCAGAAGAGGCCTCACCATGGTCGACCAAAGAAGTTGAGTGCACGTGCTCAGCGTCATATCCAAAGGTTGTCTTTGGAAATAGACGTATGAGTGCTGCCAGCATTGCTGCAGAGGTTGAAGGGGTGGGGGGTCAGCCTGTCAGTGCTCAGACCATATGCCGCACACTGCATCAAATTGGTCTGCATGGCTGTCATCCCAGAAGGAAGCCTCTACTAAAGATGATGCACAAGAAAGCCCGTAAACAGCTTGCTGAAGTCAAGCAGACTAAGGACATGGATTACTGGAACCATGTCCTGTGGTCTGACGAGACCAAGATAAACTTATTTGGTTCAGATAGTGTTAAGCGTGTGTGGCAGAAACAAGGTGAGGAGTACAAAGACAAGTGTGTCTTGTCTACAATCAAACATGGTAGTGGGAGTGTCATGGTCTGGGTCTGCATGAGTGCTGCCGGCACTGGGATGCTACAGTTCATTGAGGGAACCATGTATGCCAACATGTACTGTGACATATTGAAGCAGAGTATGGCTGCAGGGCAGTATTCCAGCATGATAACGACCCCAAACACACCTCCAAGATGACCAGTGCCTTGCTAAAGAAGCTGAGGGTGAAGCTGATGGACTAAGCTGCTTGACGTGATGTCGGCATGGAGGAGTGGAAGTGTACTCCAGTGGCAACCTGTGAAGCTCTGGTGAACTCCATGCACAAGAGGGTTAAGGCAGTGCTGGAAAATAATGGTGGCCACACAAAATATTGACACTTTGGGCCCAATTTGAACATTTTCACTTAGGGGTGTACTCACTTTTGTTGCCAGCGGTTTAGACATTAATCGCTGTGTGTTGAGTTATTTTGAGGGGACAGCAAATTTACACTGTTACACAAGCTGTACACTCACTACTTTACATTGTAGCAAAGTGTCATTTCTTCAGTGTGGTCACATGAAAAGATATAATCAAATATTTACAAAAATGTGAGGGGTGTACTCACTTTTGTGCGATACTGTGTATATATATATATATATATATATATATATATATATATATATATATATATATATATATATACACAGTATCTCACAAAAGTGAGTGTTGGGTTGGGTTCGTTGGGTTGCGTGAGGGTTGGCTTGGCGTTGTGTCTGCATCAAAGGAAAGAATATTTTATATGTATACACATAAATATATATATATATATATATATTTATATATATTTTTATATATATATAAATATATATATTTATATATATATATATATAAATATTTAGATATATTTTATATATATTTATATATATATATATATATATATATATAAATATATATATATATATATATATATATATATATATAAATATTCTTTCCTTCGATGCAGACACAACGCCAAGCCAACCCTCCCAAGCTCCAGCAGTGCAGAAAAAGACGCCAAATAGCTCCACTTCGCGTCAGAAAGAGAAGGTGAACAAGATGAATGCGCACGGACAAACACCGCTGCACATGGCTGCCTTCAGAGGTGATGTCAAACAAGTCAAAGAGTTGATTGGACTAGGGGCAGATGTAAATGTGAAGGATTTTGCAGGTAATGTTGTCTTTGAACATGGTAATTTTTATGAAAGCATGCATTATTTACTCTTCTAATGAATGGTTGACTCTGTTTTTGTAGGTTGGACACCTCTACATGAAGCTTGCAACCTTGGTTACTATGATGCAGCAAAGGTTCTTATTGGTGCAGGAGCTGAGGTGAACACACAGGGATTGGACGATGATACCCCTCTTCATGATGCTTCCAGCAGTGGCCACAAAGATGTACGTTTCTTTGCAGCGCTCTCTTATAATTCCAGTGTATTCTTTGGATACAGTGTTTATAAATGACATAACTATTCCAAGAAGCCATTCTGTTAACCAGGTTATTTAATTCTCACCAGTTTTTAAAAAAAAAATTTTGCCAGCTGATTTATGTACCTACTCTTTTGCAGATTGTGAAGTTACTCTTGCAGCATGGAGGAAATGCTTTCCAGGCAAACAAGAGAGGTGAGCGGCCGGTGGACGTTGCTGATTCTCAGGAGGTTGAGCAGTTACTGGAGGGGGAAATCCCATTGTCTGACCCAGATGACAGCTCTTCAAATCTACACTACATTGCCGAAGGTTTGACACCTCACCAGTACACCCATATATGGGTTTTCCCCAAACTGTTGCAACGAAGTTGGAAGCACAGAATTGTATAAGATGTCTTTGTATGTTGTACCATTACGATTTCCCTTCACTGGAACTAGGGGGTCTAAACCTGTTCCAGCATGGTAATGCCCCTGTGCACAGAGGGAGGGAGGTCCATGAAGACACGGTTTACCAAGGTTGGAAGAACTTGAGTGGCCTGCACAGAGCCCTGACCTCAACCCAGTTGAACAGCTTTGGGATAAACTGGAACGCTGACTGCACCTCAGGCCACCTCCCTGCCCAACATCAGTGCCTTACCTCACTAAAGCTCTTGTAGCTGAATGCCACGCTCCAAAATCTAGTGGAAAGCCTTCCAGAAGAGTGGAGGTTATTATAACAACAACAAAGGGTGTTGGGGCTAAATCTGGAATGGGATGTTCACAAAGCACATACGGATGTGATGGTCAGGTATCCACAAACTTTTGGCCATATAGCATGTCTTGCTCAGTTTTGGTCTGTTCGTTGTCTGTGGGTTTTGCTATTTCATGCTTATACATAATACTTAATGCAATACATAATGCCACTTTTTTATCTTAGAAGTTGAATATTTGTTTATTGATTATGTTTGTGCTACATGTTACAGACTCTGAGGACCCTCCATCAGTCAACCCCTCCAGTGTAGATGAGAATATGGAGTACTCAGACACCGAGAAGGACTCTGATGGCAAATGGACCACAGCAAAGGCCACATCTTTAGTGTCTGGTGTGGATGAGTATGAGTTCATGGACGAGGAAGAGGAGGAAGACCTGAGCAAGGCCCTAAATGACAGACACATCCTGAGACGAGAAGCGCATCAGGAAGAGAAGGAGGAAAAGGAGCAAAACCATTACACACTCAAACTGTCCAACAAGAGTGATCAGACAACACCATCCTGCAAATTAAAAGAGCCAAAGTCATCCCGAGTCCTCTACTGCAGTTCAGATAGCTCCGACAATGAAATGGAGGCTCCCTCAGAACGAAAGTGTTCACCGACCAGGTCACTCTGCAACGATACTCACAAAACAGAACGCAGGATAAAAAGAGCAAGCTTAACCTTAACGACATCAGAAAAAGGTAAAGCGAACAAGAAGAAGAACAAGAGCCAAAGCAAAAACAAGGAAAATCAAGAGGTTCAAGAGGACGGAAAAGAAAACAGCAAGTCTCTTCTTTTTTCTACAGCAACAGTGTCTGACAACTCTGATAAAAATGTTCGAGAGGAAAACTCTTTCAAAATGTCCTTCAACCCAAAGGACAATTCGTCAGTGCACCTGTTTCACTTGTCGGCTGTGAAATCCCCAAAGCTCAATTACAGCCAAACTGACAAGCAGGTGACTCCATTAAAACAGGAAAATGATAAGACTTTTGTCTCCATTGGAGATGGATCCTGCCCTATGGATAGTGTCAAGTATAACCACTACACAGATTCAAACTACATAGAAGGGTCCAGCAGTAAGAGCTGTAATCACAAGGACAAAAGCAAACATCACTATAAGGAACACAGCTTGGAAGGAGATGACCGAAGCTCCAGCCCTTTTAAAGATGCCAGTTTAAGCAACATTATGGATAGCTCTGAAGGAGCCTTCAGGAAGGCTGACAAAGATGGTAAGGTTGTCAAGAAGCATAAGCTAAAACACAAGGAGAAGGACAAGTGCAGGAAAGACTACGGGTCTGAGAGGAATCGGCATCGCCAGAAAGAACTACGGAAAGATGGACATAGGAACGTGGAGTTTGCCCGAGAATTTTGGAAGGAGAATTTCTTCAAAAGTGATGAGAATGAAGAACTTAAAGGGAAATATGAGACACTAGACAGTTGCTCTCCTCAGAAGTCCCTTGACTCATCACCAATTAAAGAAGAAAAGGCAACTTTAAAAGACAAACACTCGATCTGCAACAGCATTAAGGAGAGAAAACAAAAAGACGAGCGAGAGAAAGACAAACTCATAAAAAAAGAGAAGAAAGAGGTGGCATATAAAGATGATCGAGGAGGAAAGGACGGGAAAGGGGCTGAAAATGATGACTGGTCAGAAAGTCTTAACTTGTTACGGAAGCCTGAAGACTCTCTTCCAAGTCCTTGTGTTAAAGAGGAGGTAGAAGGCAGGCCTCTAACTGGAAACTTGGTAGATCACAATCAGCTAGAGACCACAGAGAAGAGCTCTAGAGAGAGAAATGATAAACGGCTACCCACGAAGGACCGAGAATCTGAAAAAGGTGAGAAAAAACAGGCAGAAAAGGATAAGAAGATCAAATTGGAACATTTATTAGATAAATCGGACCTTCACAACTCCACAGATCGATGGAAAGACAGGGACAGATTAACCACGTCTAACTTGTCTAGTGAGAAGAGTCACAAGGAAAGTGAAAAACATAAACCTGTGCCTATTATGAAAAAGCATGTAGAAAACAAAAAAAGCAATGACAAACTTGACGGAAGAAGTGAGAAAGAACAGCAAGAGAAAGAGCATTCCTCAAGTGATCACAGGGACAAAGATAAAATGAGTTCTGAAAAGAAATCAAAGGCTCCTGAGAAGAACAGTGATCATAATAAAATTGACCGAATTAAAGAAAAGGAGAGAGAAAAAGACAAAGACCCTGACGAGAAGAAAAAAGAAAAATCAAAAGAAGCCACTCTCCCCTCCTTTATTTGTAATCTCAAATTTCTTTTGGAAGAGAAGAAGGGGTACATACCCGATAGCTATAAAACTGTAACTTCAAAATTAAAAGGAGAGGTCGTGAAAACTCCTGAGAAAGACTGGGACAGACAAGAGAGGGATCGAGATTTGGAAAGGCATCAGGACCGGGACCGAGAGTGGCACAAGGAAAAGGACAAGGATAAAGAGAGGTCACAGCAGAGTAGGCATAGCAAACGCCGTAACGCAAGGCCTGTTGAGTCAGAGTCAGACAGGTCCAAATCCAAAGCCTCCCCTGCACAAAAGGAAACCCGTCCCAAAGAGAAAAGATTGGGTAATGATGATCTCATGCAGAACAGCTTTGAACGAATGCTTAGCCTGATGGATCAGGAGATTGAGCAGTGGCGCAAGAAACACTTGGAGAAGATCAAGCAAAAAGCGATGGAAAGGCTGAAACAACGACCAGGGGCCGACTCTGGGAAGCAGAAGAACAAAGATAAAGCAAGAATTTCCACTTCTAGTGAACCAAACAAAGAACTCTTGCACTCCAAGGGCTCAGAAACCCCAGAGGTTTCCACTTGTGAGAAAATCTTAAAGGATGCAACCAGTAGATGGACGCTCTCACTAGATGCGAAGAGTCTCTCGTGTTTTGGAAAGACTGGGCCTATAAATGAAGCGGAACACTCTGTCGGTGTTGAGGATGCAAGTGGCGGTTCAAGCAGTCAGTTTGCATGTGGATCTAACTCTCGAGATACTTCAGTGAAAGATTTTGCAGATCAACAATCTAGCCTTTCACAAGCCAGCACTTTGTTGCCAACTACGGTAGAGGTCATCAAGCTAAACACGGATACTTCACCAGAGCAAAGTGGACAAAATCAACTTGACAGCTCTGACACAGAAATGATAGACGGCTCAAACAAAAATTCCTCGTTAGCACCTGTGTCCCAGGTTGCATCAGCTGCATCCTCACAGTCAGATCAAAGCTTCTCCACCAAAACACCTACACGTTCAATTAGCCTGAAGTGGCATTCTGTCGCAAAACCCAATAATAACCACCCAGCAAGGACAGCTGTTGATTTGGGACTAGAGCAAAGAGTGAGAAGTCCATCAGTGGGTCCTGAAAATATATTGGAGGACAGATACATGGAGAACATTTCTGGTAGGAGTAGAATGGATTGGACAACTATCCAAGCTCCATCCATAAGCTCTTGTAGGATCAGTTCTGAGGAGTCTACTAAAACAATTCCATGTACAACCAGTGTGGTCAGAGATTCTCAGCAGGTTACAGAAAAGATTTCGCGAGATGACTGCAAGTCAATTCTCTCCAATGAGAACGCAAGTGCAGCTGATGGACAGCTGGAGAAAAACGAGCATAGTTTGCCTCTCCCTTCAATTTCAAATGTTCCTCATTGTGCTAGTCCTGAACAGACAGCTGAAGAGTCAATGGAAGTATCTGGGGAAGATCCAGACAATAGCCAGGTCATTTCCGAGACGCAAGTAGAGAAAGCGGTGACTGCAGAGGATGCTGCTCAAACCCAACTTCCCTCGGATGCTAAAGCAGGTGTTGTTGATGTGGAGATGCCAGACCCACTTGCTGTTGAAGAGAAACCAGCAAAGCCAGATACTCCATCAGATGGAGATCACAATCTGGGCTGCACTAGGATTCAACTCAATTGTCATTCAAAAATAACCAGTGGAGCAACATCTGGAAGCTCTTCTCCATTGTCAGTGGCAGACAGTGATTCGACTGGAGCCAGGACAAAAGTGAAAGCTCTAGATGACGAGGTTGACCTCCAGGTCGCTCATCCAAGGAAACGAAACATGCCCAGAATTTCTCCTTCACCCCAAGCCAGCCTTTCAGCCCAGCAGATCAAGGAAAAGACCCAGCAGTCTTTGGCAGCAATTGTGGACTCGCTAAAGCTTGAGGAAATTCAGCCCTACCAGACAGAAAGAGCTAATCCTTATTATGAGTTCCTGCACATACGCAAAAAGCTCGAGGAGAAGAGGAAGGTGCTATGTAGCGTCATTCCTCAAGCACCACAATACTATGATGAGTATGTTACATTCAATGGGTCCTACTTGCTTGATGGGAATCCACTGTGCAAGCTCTGTATTCCAACGGTGAGCCACTTACAATTGTATTTTTGTACTATATTTACAATATTTATTAAATGACTGTATGGATTCATGCATTTATTTATTTTTATTAGATAACACCACCACCCTCACTACCTGAACCACTAAAAGAGATGTTCAAACAGCAGGAGATTGTGCGCATGAAGCTCCGCTTGCAGCACAGCATTGAAAGGGTAAGTGGCTTTTTCGAAATACATTTCTTTCACAGTGCAGTAGATAAAGCTAACCTGGTTAAGTTCCAGGGTTCCAGTACTTCAAAGTTTAGTGTAGTCCTAATCTGTGAGAACTAATTAGTAAATAAGTTGAATAATGTCGGAGGAGGTCGTATCCTGTTGTTTTATATTACATGTTCCAATGTTTTTTCTTTTCCTTCTCACAGGAGAAGTTGATTGTCTCCAAAGAGCAAGAAGTCCTGCGTGTCCATTATCGTGCTGCAAGAACGTTAGCCAATCAGACACTACCCTTCAGTGCTTGCACGGTCTTGTTGGACGCAGAAGTATACAACATGCCCCAGGATGTACAGGCACGTTAACTGCCAGTCTGGCCTGTATAAGACTATCATGTTATTGGTTGTGCTGCAATATATATTTTCCTAGTGTCCTTATGGTGACTCTGTTGATGATACATGGCCTAGTCTGGAAGCATATATTTAACTCCAGTATACTGACCAGAAAAATGCTCCCACCTTTAGTGGCTGAAATGCCTCATAGTGCTACTTCAGACTTTCATAACACTGTGTTGAAAATGCAGTCGAGCCATTTACTTTAGCCAGTGTCGTACAATCTCGGGAATTTTATTTTGGCTCGGGTTTCTGAATAAAAAGATTCTTAGAAAACTTCTGTATTGGCAACTAGTCAAAAAGAAAATAGTGAAGTGATAATTCTTTTGTTTTATACTCATGTGTATTGTTTGCTTGCGTGGCAGGGAGATGATGGGAAAACCTCAGTGAGAGATCGGTTTAACGTGAGACAGTTCATGTCTTGGCTTCAGGATGTGGATGACAAATTTGAGAAGATAAAGGTAACTATATTATTGAATATTCATTGAAATTACATATCTAAGTTCACAGAGCAGTGTGTAATGTTGAATTTGGTTTGTAAGGCATTTATGTCATAACGGTTTGCGTTACTCTGGCTTTTGTCTGTCCCAGACATGTCTCTTGATGAGGCAGCAGCATGAGGCCGCAGCTCTTAATGCCATTCAACGATTAAAGTGGCAGCTGAAGCTACAGGAGCTGGACCCTGCCACTTACAAATCAACCAGCATTGTCGAAATCCCAGAGTTTCACATCCCACTTGTCGAGGTCAACGATGACTTTGACCTCACCCCGATATAACAGCAGTGAGTCGGTGCTCGGATCGTAAAGAACTGACGAGGCTCGTCTCTCCAGGACTTGAGAGGAGTAGAGAAACACAAAGCACTTGTTTTGGGCGAGCTGCAGTGTGCACCTGTGTGTCGTGCAGTCTTGCACCATATGATCAGACACTCCAGAGAAATAATAATAATAATAATAAAAACAGTCCTCCATCTCTCACAGTATTTGTGTTGTAAAGTCATTTCGATAGGAGTGTCTACCAAAAGACTAAACGCATTGCGTCCCTGAAGGTCCAATTACTTTTCTGTGTATCAGCTCTTGTTTGAAGACACTTACCTACCCCAGCTGCAGAGCTGCATATAGGAGATCCAACCAGCAGAGGGCGATGCCTACCCTCAGTGATCAGAGGGAGAAAATGAGAGAGGGGAAAACTTAGAAGTTAAACACTTTACCTCTCCTGTGATAGGACAGAGAGGTCTCGTTCCAACTCGTTTCAGAAAGTGAGTGTTCATGATGTATAGAATGTGCTCTTCATACTTTTTTTCTTTTCTTTTTTTAAACTTATTTTATACATACTGATTGTTCATTTGTAAATAGCCATGTAATTATTTTTAACTTGTAAAAAAGAAGAAGAAGAAGAAAATAACAGGAAGGAAGTTAATAGATATTTTGATTGTAAACTTTTCGTCGAATGTTTAATGGACCAAAGTTGGTTTTATATTGCGCGTCCTCTCTTGTTGATGTTGACTTAACTCTTTAATCATGTGTTTTTGAATTATGTTTGTTACGTTTCTTCTGCTACACGTTTCCTCCTACATTCATCACAGCAGGTGTTTTTTGACATGTGATTTCTATAATGTGCATGCATTGCAGGTTTGTAATTCTTTTTAAAAAAAAATTTTCCTCCTTTTTTTCCCGCCGAAAAGATGTGCTGTGATGAGGTTTATGTAAGTGGTCCTGCTTTTTCCTGCCTTTTTGTCATCTTCTTGGTAACACTCACTTCCTCCCCATTGTGTCTCGCGCACATTGAGAGAAAACAGCATTGATGTGTCTTCTTGTTAGAAAAAGGAAACATACTTTTACAGTTTTAATGTGAGATCACAACAAAACCTATTTTTTACAACACGCCTTTTGAACGATGGTTCTAAAAATATGTCTATTTTAATATTTACTTGTTACAGGATAATGTACATAATTGTAATATATACCTGAATAAATTTTATTGGTTGTGAACATTTTTAATGTCGTGTTGGCCTTATTATAAACACTCCATACCATAGAGCATCACTATCAGCAGTTACATACTATCATAATTGAGTTGCATCCACGGCCATATTTCTTCAATCCTAGTGGTTTTATCTTCGCAAATTTTTTAATCTATGAACGGATACTTGGAAAACATGTTAATGTTAAAGTTATTATTTATTATATTTTAAAAAGTATAAGTTTTTTTTTTTTTTTACTCTTGGCTGAGGAGGATAAAATTGTCATAATTAAGGTATAAAACATTCTGGTGTGCTTTTATAGGAAAATGATCTACATTATTGTGTCACTTTCTTTTCAGGATATTCTACAAAACCATTAGTTGATGGGAATGCATATTGCCATTTCTGAAAACCAGTACATGGAAACATATGTAGTAATTAATTGTGTGGTATGTGGGTTTGGCTAGAGCTAAAAGGCATGTTTCTATCCATGTTCCACACTTTTCTCAAAAGTTACTTCATTGCCTTTCATTGTGTTTATATAAAATGGCTCCGCTTGTTGAAGTTATAATCAGTCATTTTGGCAGAAGTTACCTCAAGTATGTGCTCCATTCCATCCAAAACATATTACTAATGCTGTGTCACTTTGGACACTGTGTACTTTTAGTGCGAGTGGTGTGCTCACACTGGGAAGTTTAGTGAGATGCGTTGTACTTCCGAGACTTGGATGATGTATTAAATTTACCAAAAAAATGAAGGGTGGGCTACTGGACACTTGTTTTTGCTTTCAGTTGTGGTTTTCCGCGTATGGTGGTTCCTGTGGGTGCTGTTTGGGTGCAGTTCAATGACATGAAATATTGTGCTACTTATTTGTCATTTCTGTTTAACACAAAAAGTTGAACACTAACGTACTACATACTCAAGTACACACTGTATACTATCTAGGGTCGGGCTGATTTCATGATTGTGGTGCATTTAACCCTTGTAACTCTAGGCAGAGAGTTCGCCTCATACCTCCAGGGTTGTGGGTTTGTTTCCTGCCGCTGCCTGTGTGTGCAGAGCTTGCCTGATCCCCCTGTGCTGTGGGGGTTTCCTCTGGGTACTCCGGTTTCCTCACCCAGTCCAAAGTCATGCATGGTAGGCTGACTGGCCTTTCCAAAATGTCCGAAGTGTATGAATGGGTGTTTGAATCACTGCGCCCAGGGTCCATCTTCAGTTGTCTTGACTCGGTCTTGCCATTGGATCATGGTGGTCACCGGGAAGTGAGAGTGAGGCAGATGCTGCGCAAGTCTTCCTCACTATACTCCAATTCACGAGCAAGTCGAGTTCCAGTTTGTGTTCTGCATAATGGAGGCAGAAATGGAAACTTTGGTCTCGTTGAAATTGACGGACGAACTTCTCTGTGTGTATGTGTGTGACTGTGCCCTGTGATGGATTGTCACCCTGTCCCGGGTGGTACCCCACCTTGTGCCTGATGCTCCCTGGGATGGGCTCCAGGTTCCCTGTGACCCTGTGGGATAGGTGGTATAGAAAATGGATGGATGGAACTCTGGACACATAGGAAACCACCGAAGCATAGGGAGAACATGCAAACTCCACGCACACAATATTTGTAAATGTAATCTCTGTAGTAAGTAAATCTTTATTTATATAGCATTTTAAATCTTATTTACAAGGTACTTCATGCTAGATAAATCACAATGCTTCATGACTTAGTAAAATTGACACATGGAACAATAAAAGTACAGTAGGACTGAGATGGGGCAGAATGCATCAATGCTAGTGGCTAACTGCTTGGTTTTTATGTTTTTTTTACATAAAAATGTTTTTATTGATAGTTGCTGTGAGTAATGTCAGGAAAACTTCACCATATCATATATATATATATATATATATATATATATATATATATATATATATATATATATATATATATACACACACACACACACACACACACACACACACACACACACACATATATATATATATATATATATATATATATATATATATATATATATATATATATATATATATAATATATATATAGTGCTGTGAAAAATAGTTCTTTTGTTTTTGTGTATCTCTCATACTAAATAGTTTTTAAATACAACATAGAACTAAGGTAACCTGAGTAAACACACAATACTGTTAAAAAAGTTATCCAACAGCTATCACCAATGTGAAAAATGAATTGCCCCCTTAAACTTAAAATCTGGTTGTGCCACCTTTAGCAGCAATAACTGCAACCAAATACTTCCAATAACTGGAGATCAGTCTTTCACTTACTTCTAGGGCTTGGACTTACTCCTATGCTTTGCATCATTGTCTTTCTGCGCTTGAGTTTCTTCTTACGGAGTGAAGACCGAGAATCCTAATTTTCTTTTAGGATTTTCTGGTAGAGAGCGGAATTTCCTTCAATTATTGCAAGTTGCCCATACCCTGAAGCAGCAAAACATCCCCACACCATCACACTTCCACCACCATGCTTGACCGTAGGTATGATGTTCTTTTTGTGGAATTATGTGTTTGGTTTACGCCAAATGTAAAAGGACCCCTGTCTTCCAAACAGTTCCACTTTCGACTCCTCAATCCACAGATCATTCTCCCAAAATGTTTGAGGATCATCACACTGTGTTTTTGCAAAATATGGAGATAATGGCTCTTGCTGTGGTTCTATGGCATCCCAAAGCCTTTGAAATAGCTTTGTAACCCTTCCCAGACTGATGTATTTCAATCACCTTCTTCTTCATCATTTCTGGAATTTCTTTCAGCTTTATCACAGTGTGTTACTGGGTAGGACCTTTTAACCAACTTCATGCTGCTGAAAAATTCTGATCCGATTGAAAAGTGTTGATTTGACTGAACAGGGTTTGAAGTAATCAGGCCTGGTTGTGTCTAGTCCAGCTGAACCCCATTACGAATGCAGTTTCATAGACTTGGGGAATTAGTAACCACGGGGCAAATACATTTTCAGACAGGCCCAGTTGGTACTGGATAACTTTTTTGCTTAACTGTATTTAATGGTTACTCAGGTTGCCTTTGTTTTATCTTAGATTTTGTTTTCATGTCTGAAACTATTTAGTATGAGATATACACAAAAACAGAAGAAATCAGGCAAAAACATTTTCACAGCAAACATAAATAAACTCTTATAACTCGGTGATCTGTAAAGCTCAGTGTGTTTATTGAGAGTCGCGTTGTCTTTAAGAAGCCTAATGGCGGTCAGTCCTTCACTCGGGCGGGGCGGAAAGACTGGTGTGTGTGTGTGTGCGTGTGCGAGTATAACACCAGCAGCTGCTTTCTGATCCACACGGTAAGACCAGACTCGCCTTTGCTCTTTTGTGTTAAAAAATGAAGACTGTGGAGAAAAGTGTGAGGAGGTAGGATAACAAAATATACTTAAAGAACAGAAAGAAACATATTTTTAAAAAGCCACTTTATTAGTGTATGATGGATTAAACCTGTTGGTCGCGTGCTCTGAGGTGCATTCCTGTAAGGTAGATGTGTGTGTGTGTGTGTGTGTGTGTGTGTGTGTGTTCAGGTTTATAGTTGGTGTGCAAACCTTGTGTCTGAGTCTATAAGGCATGCTGGAAACATTGCGACTATGTGCAGAATTTATACATAACCCATATAACTGTACTGATGTAGCATACAAACCTAATCAGACATAGATTATAATAAATCATAAACGCATGAGTTTCATCATCATCATCATCATCATCAACATCATCATCAATATCATCATCATTGTCTACCTTCGTTTGTTGCTTCATATGGAGGTGAAGGAGCTTTTCCATTTTTTACTTTTAGTTTAGTTCTGTTTGAATTCTGAGCTTGTGCATAAAGATGGCTGTATGGAGAACGTATTGAAATAAGTAAATAAATAAACAAACAAATAAACTGACAAAACACAGCTAAAGTGTTTGGAGAAAAGGCCACATGTTAATGTCACACACTCTCCTGTTTCAATATTATGAAGTACAAATTTAGAATTTTTACTTTGTGCATGAAGATGGCTAAATCGAGACACCTGGGACAGATAGATAGACAGACAGACAGACAGACAGACAGACAGATAGATAAACAAGCAATCCATAAGACGGTTCTGAAAATGGTAATACACAAACACAACTGCAGTGGTTTTAGAAATGTTAATGTTACACACTTTTTGTATCAGTATTAAAGGGTTTTATAATAATAATAATAATAATAATAATCATCATCATCAGAATATGCCACAAGAGGTTATTGGAAATGATAATAAAATATAACTCCAGTCAAAGAGCTGTTAATGTTACATGCTTTTGGTTTCAGTATTGTGACGACCTAATTTGGATTTTTTTTTTATGTGGATTTTGAGTTTGTGCATGAGGACAGCTGTATAATACCTGTATAACACCTGAAATGAAACAGCAGCAACAACAACAACAAGCAAGCAAGCAAACAACAACAACAACAATAATAAAAGTGATAATCATATGCCGCAGGACTGTATTGAAAATGGTAATAAAAAACAACTCTGGTGGTTGTAGAAAAAGCCCCACACTAAGGTTACACACTTTTTATTTCAGTATTATGAAGAACATGTATTATGCATGAGGACACTTGTATGGAAACACTGATATGGCAAACAATGATGGTGATGATGATAATAATAATAATAATAATAATAATAATAATAACATTTGCCTCACACCTCCAAGGTTGCGGTGGTTGATTCCCGCCTCCGCCCTTTGTGCATGAAGCTTGCATGTTCTCACCGTGCTTCAGGGGTTTCCTCCAGGTACTCCAGTTTCCTTCCCTAGTCCAAAGTCATGTGCTATAGGCTGATTGGCATCTCTAAATCGGCCGTAGTGTGTGAATGGGTGTGTGAATGTGTGAAAGTGTATTGTGCCTTGTGATGGGTTGGTACCCTGTCCAGGGTGTCCCTTGCCTTGTGCCCTGAGTCCCCAGAGATAGGCGCCAGGCTTTCCGTGACCCTGTGAAAGATAAGCAGTACAGAAAATGGATGAATGGATGGATAGTAATGATAATAATAATAATAATAATAATAATAATAATAATAAAACAAAACACAACTCCAGTAGCTGTAGAAAAGGCCCCCACATTAATGTTATTTGCTTTTTTTGTAATGTTATTATGAAGACAGGAAAGCGCCTGTAGTACCACAGCAGCCTCTCAGTCTCTCCCAGTGTGTATGTTTAACTCCTCTCTGTGTTTACCTTGTAGGTGTGTATGAATGTATATATACCGGAGTGGTGAGGATGAGGTCGGCTCTCCTCCTCCTCCTCCCTCTCTCCTCACTCTTCTCCCTCCTCCTGTTCTCCCACATCCCAATCATCTCCGCCTGTAACAAAGCTCTGTGCGCCAGTGACGTGAGCAAGTGCCTCCTACAGGTGAGCCGAGACCCAGCGTCATTTCCTCTCCTTCCCTCCACCTGCTTTTCATCTATAGTGCACTTGAGCGTAAAGAGACCTGCATGGAATTTTACAGATGAGTATATCTGACTTCCCGGAGGTGGTGTGCTGTTTTGACACAGGCCTGTTGTTCAGTATGACATGCGGTTGAAACATTTTTGTGTCTAAAAGTTGTTCATTTTACAGCAAATTGTTCATGTGTAAGGGGTTGTGCTGAAAAGAAACAAATATGAGGTTGTGGTATGACGCGTTACAGCCCTGAAGTTGATTATACCACAGCAATTGACCAACGATCGCAATGTTGTTGTTTTTTTATTAATTAAAGATTGATCATAGTTTTTATCACATTATAGCTACATGTACTGCAGTGTTGAACATCCATGAAGCTTAGTTCCTGTTATTAAGTTACAGCAGCTATAAACAGTCATTCCCTCACGTTCTCTTGAATTTATTGAGATGGATAAATGCAGCTTGTCATGTTACTGAGAAATCACAGTAGTCCAAGTGAGAAAAATCTCTCTCCCATGTCAATCACAGCGACACTAGCCAATCACAGTTGTCTATGAGCTCTTGTATGAGGAAGAGGGTAGAGATCGAATGTGTTACTATGCCCAGTGATGCAGCGTGAGAGAAAAGATGCATTTTGCTGGCTTTAGACGTCGCAGAGGAAGCATGTGTTTACCTTCACCCTCATTAGTTGGTTGCTGTCGTATGATGGGGAGAGTTGGCTGCTGGGTGGAAATTGGAAAAGTGTAACGTTGTGAACCCTTAACCTTTCCCATAGAGGGAAACCGTCTGACTGTTACAAAGTGCTGGCAGACACTGGAGTATGCATTTTTCTCTGTTAAAAAGCATATTTTAAAAAATCGTTTATTATGTGTAGTTTCCACTATACAATTCCCTGTGAATTAGTTGTTACTATAGAATAATATAGGTATAATATTATCCAGGGGGGCATGGTGGCCTTCCATGCAACTCCGGGGTTGGGGGTTTGAATCCCGCCTCTGCCCTGTGTGCGCAGAGTTTGTATGTTCTCACCATGCTTCAGCGGTTTCCTCTGGGTATTCTGGTTTCCTCCCCCAGGCCAAAGACCTGCTTTGTACTGTAGGCTGTTTGGCATTTCCAAATTATCCGAAGTGTGTGAGTGTGAGGCGATTGTGCACCTCATTTTTTTGAAAACTCATGTCATCCATCCATCCATTTTCCATACCGCTTATCTGACACAGGGTTGCGGGGGAACCTGGAGCCTATCCCAGGGAACATGGGGAACAATGCGGAGGACACCCTGGACGGGGTTCCAACCCATAACAGGGCACAATCACACACACACACTCACACAAACAGCCTACAACACATGTCTTTGGACTCGGGGAGGAAACTGGGGTACCCAGAGAAAACCCCAAAAAGCACAGGGAGAACATACAAACTCCACACACACAGGGTAGGGGCGGGATATGAACCCGCAACCCTGGAGGTGCGAGGCAAGTGTACTAACCACTATAGAAATGCAGGTTTTGCTCTTGGTTTGTGTCTTAGAACACAATGAATCCAATACTATAACTGTATTCCTTCTTTATCTGCGCTGCTTTCTATGTCAGTAGTTAGGCTGACAATGAGTAATGTTTTGAACATGAGTTTGTGTGTGAAACTGAAATTATTTACTGGCGCTTTAAAGTGTACCGTTTTTATCCATTTTTATTTTACAATGAATTACTTTTAAATATGTACTCTATTTTAACTGCGTGTTTGACATTTGTGTCTGATCCTTCATAGACACGGGAGGACATGAGTCAGTATCAGCTGTGTGTGTATGTGTGTGTGTGTGTGTGTGTGCGTGTGGCCATGTTGTGAAAGCTTTGTGAGTCAGATCTCAGTCGGGATGTTATGTTTATGGTGAGCATGTGTTTCTCCTAAAGTCGAGGGAAAGAGTGTGGGGGTGGGAGGCAGAAAAGTGGAAAGAGAGACAAAGTAAAGGATTGAGAAAACAACAAAGGGAAATGAAACCCAGAAAGAGACGGATAAAGGAGATGAGTGAGAAAGAACAGCAAACAAAAGAGAGGAGAACCAGAGACCGAAGGGAAATGTGAAACCGAGACGGTAAAGTCGAGGGATGGAAAAAAGAAAAGAAATAGCAGATAGATATGGAAGAGGTTGAGAGAAGAATAGATGGAGCACATAGTCAGATAAAGCTTGTGCTTTGTAAGGCATTCATTTATTTCTTTTATCCCTCTCCAGTGCAGGGTTGTGACGTACTTCTTTACGGAATGCATTCTCTCTCTCTCTCTCTTTTTTTCCCTCCACATTTCTTCACTATCAGACCTGTCTCTAATGTTCTCTTTAATCTTCCTGTGTGCTGAGTGAAGATTTATAACATGAAAGAGGGGTTAAGGATTTCTCATAGCTTGCACTAACTACTACACCTGGATGGAAGCTGATTGTATATGTCAGTGTTGCTAGCTTTATTAACAGATGTCCATGTCGCGCCATCTACTTTTCTGGGAATATTTATTTCACATAATAATAATGCGGGGCAATATGACCTAAGACTGGGTGATATAACAATATTATACTTATTTTGTGATGTACAGTGAGGGGAAATACTGTCCTGTCTGAAACTATTGGAACAGTAAGGCCAATTCTATTATCTTTGCTGTGGACTGAAGACAGTTGGGTTTGAGATCAAAAAATGAATATGTGAAGAGAGTTTAGAATTTCAGCTTTTATTTCCTGGTATTTACATGTAGCTGTGTTAAAACGACATAGATCATAAGACTTTTGTGTCGAGGAAAGATATTGGAACATGTGACTAACAAGTGTTTCTTATTAACCAGATGTTTCCTGTTAGATTGATTGTTTAAACAATAAATAGCTCTGAACTTCTACTCTACTCAATTTACTCGTACTCCTCTGAGTTTTAGCCTTCAGTTTCACTCGTGAAAACTGCATTTGTTGTTAATAAAAGGATAAGCCAACATGAAGACCAGAGAGCTGCCTATGGGAGAAAAGTAAACCATTTTGAAGCTGAAAAAAGAGGGAAAATCAATCAAAAGCATTGCACAAATATTGGGCGTAGCCAATACAACACTTTGGAATGTCCTGAAAAGGAACAAAACCACTGGTGTACTGAACAACAGACACAGAATGGGTTGGCTGTGAGAGAAAAACCCAATAATAACAGTAGGTGACATCACCAACAACCTCTACAGGGCAGGGGTGAATGTATCACAATCCAACATTCGAAGAAGACTTTGAGAGCAGAAATATAGAGGCCATACCACAAGATGCAAACCACTCATCAGCAGTAAGAATCAGAAAGCCAGATTTGAATTAGCAAAGAAATACAGAGCCAACACAACAAAGGACTTTATAAAGGGGAAAAAATGGAAGGTTTTACACTTTTTAGTCACCAGACCTTAACCCATTTGAGCAGCATTTCACCTCCTGAAGAAGAGACTGAAGGGAGAAAACTGCTGAAATGAACAACAACTGAAAGAGGCTGCGGTAAAAGCCTGGAAAAGCATCACAAAAGAAGAAAACAACAATTTGGTGATATCAGTGATTGGAATTGAGGGATTTGCAACCAAATATTAAATGTTATTTACTTTAATTTACTTCAAGACTTCTCTGTTCCTATACTTTTGCTCACCTAAAAATTTAAGTGCTCTGATACAAAAGGTTCTATGTTTTGTGTTGTTTAACACATCTTGATGTAAATACCAGGAAATGAAAGCAGAAATTCTGATCTGTTATCTCATGTCCATCTTTTGATCTCAAACCCAAATGTCTTTGGTGTATAGCGCAAACAACAAATGAATTGGCCTTGCCATTCCAATATTTTCAGAAGGGACTGTACACACGAATAAAATTCTAGCATTTTAAAGTTTCGTTAGTCCAAAAGTGAAATACGTTAAAGTTAGCATTCAGAGATTTCATTCCGACTGTGGTGCAGGACCATCACAGACATATTGACCGTTTACATTTAAATACAAACAGAATAGATGAGGGTTATGCTCATTTCGCTACGGTATGTAGCTATCGAACAATTTAATCATTTACTGTGTGTGGAAATCATATAGTACTTAGCTAGCTTAGCTTAGTTTTTGAAATCTTATCCAGCATAATATTTGCAGAAAGCTTAATCAAGTTTGAAATGTAAATAAAAATATCCCTATGTCATTTTGGTGAAATATTTTTATGTTTTCTAATTTGAGGTTTCGAACTTTGTTATAGACAGAAAACCCTTATTCTGGCCAAAAACCCCATATTTTCGCCCAGAATTCAGCCTCAGCAACATCCGCTGGGTTTCCCAGACCTAATTCTAATTGAAGGTCTATTTGTGGTTACTCTGCTTCTTTTAAAATAGCACACCGCTAACAACTTATCCAGTTATTGTGAGATTCAAGCAAGGTTTTACAACCAGGTAGCGACCATGAGCATTTTATCAGTCAGTCAAATTACGCCTAAAGCCCTGAAAGGGGGTAATTGTGTTTTATAACAGCTGCAGTTCCTATACAATTCACTCAGCATAAGTCATTGTTTACCACACATACTGTAGACAACTTCAAGTATACTGATGGCCAGCCAAGCATATTTTTATCTCATTTAAAACACATTTTCATGTTCTGATTATGAAGGTTAGTGTCTGGGGAGGGAGTGATAAAACAAAAGAGTGGAAGGGACAGAGCAGAACAAACAGGTAATAAGGCTACAGAAGCACGTGCCAGACTTCTACATGTTTTGAATTTAACACAGAAAGAGGAGAGGGGGGAAAAAATGAACATTTGGTACAAAAATGCATCTTTCAAAAATTCCAAATGTTTTTTCTCGCCTAAAAATTGGGTGGTCTGATGCAAAATGTGTTATGTTGTATATGTCGGTTAACACATCTACATATAAATACCAGGAAATAAAAACTCTCTTGAAATTGTAAACTCTCTTCTTATATTCATCCTTTGATCTCAAACCCAAATATCTTCAGTCTGCAACAAAATCAAACAAATTGGCCTTGCCGTTCCGATAGTTTTGGAGAGGACCGTACATACAAATGCGGAAAATATTTCCGTTTATGAGAAAGTCTGTAGTTTTCAGAACTGCAGTACTTTTCTGTGAAAGCGTGAAAGAGACTACCATTTTGTTTTCATCGAATGACCATTCAGTACTTATTAATTATTTAGTGCCAAACGATAGTGATGGGAAAATATACAGTACATTAATTACAACTATGCAATGTTTATTTTTTGTAGGACTATTTTAATGTTCAATATTTACAAACTAAAAACTAAAATAGAGTGCCTAAGACTTTTGCAAAGTACTCTATATATAAATGCTTAAAAAATTGTTCTCATGTGGCTTGCAACTGGTGTCATTATAAAAGACATTTCAAGCAACAAGTAGCAATCATAGTGAAAGTGAAGGAGCTTCCTAAAGTTCTCACGTACAACATTATTAAACAAAAATCAACAGAGCTATAGCGAATACTTTAAACATCCCTGTCATTACAGTTGGTTCAATGATATGCAATGGAACGTTCATGGAACCACAAGCTAATGGAAAGGACAGGTACGCCACTCAAAATTTCACTAAGCGCTCTTAGACTGTTGATAAGGAAAGTAATAGAGAAGCTAGCAATCACTAGAAAAGAGTTGCAGGACGACCTGAAAGCAGCAGGAACAACAGTTACACAGAGAACAATAAGTTCTCACAATTTTATGTTCAGTATTACAAATAAAATATTTACAGATTTCATATGTCATGTTTTTGCTAGACCGTTGTACGATTTCTGAGCAAAAACAATAATGAATAATAATGATGGGAAAATGTATTTAACAGAAAATCACACAAAGTTCTTTAAAAAAGTACGAAATTTTATTATTAATATTGAACTTTAATATTAAACCTGCATGAATAAGTACTGCATGGCTGTTTGATTTAAAAAGGAATGAATGTATTGTTTATTTCCTCATCATTATTGCTTGCCACCAAATAAAACAAATGCTGGTCTGTGACTTTCGTACTGTACTATATATATATATATATATATATATATATATATATATATATATATATATATATATATATATATATATATATATAGTAGAAAATGTAAAAAACAATTCACAATAGCTGCGTCCCAATTCACCTACTATCTGTCCTAAATAGTATCAGAGATTAGATTTAGTAATAATAATTAAATTAGATTAAAGTAAAATAACTTTGCTTGTATTCTCTCATTTGTAAGTCGCTTTGGATAAAAGAGTCTGCTAAATGAATAAATGTAAATGTAAATGTCCCAAATCGTAGTCCCAAATCGTAGCATGTTGAAATGAATATCACAAAGGTTCCCAGATGGTCTACTATTTCCGGTCCATTTTCAAACTGTGGCTCCGTGGACACTTTTTCAGCTAATATTGCCCACAACTCCTTGCATGAGGGAGGAAGAGTTATGTCATGGTTTGCTCCACCATAATTCAACACGGAAACATGGCGGACAAGTGTAACATCGGCGATGCATCTTCGGTATTAAATGTAATAGTATAAATGATATAAGGTATAATGAATGAAGAAAAGGTGAAATGTAATGAGGAGTTTGTTTATGGTGACGGTGTGCGTAACTAGGCAACATGACGTATTAGTATGCCCCAGTACTTGCATACTCTTTTGATACACACTCAAACATATGTACTATACCTTCACAAAAAGAGTAAATACTTATAGTGCATACTCTAAGTGATGGGAAAGGGGAGAAGTGTGAGCACAACTAAAGCTTTTTTGATAATAAAACACCACATACAACTGCGACAATAAAATAATTGCATTTAAAACTAGTAGGTTAGATGAAAAAAATAATTTAATCAAAAACTGCGCGTTCTTAAAGTGCTGAGTATCTAGTTTCATATGAGCCATTAACCATGACTGTGGAGTGTGACATCACAAATAAATTAAATACTGGACACAGGCATGCCAACACAGGATGAAATTCCATTTTTTGGCCTTTGGTAAAAACAGTGTCAGCCATGATATGGCGCCCCTGGAGCAGAGAAGGTTAAGTGCCTAGCGCAAGGGCCCAGTGGTGGCAGTTTGGCAGTGCTGGGGCTTAAACCCCCAAACTTCTGATCAGTAACCCAGAGCCTTAACCGTTGAGCAACCACTGTCCCGAGTAGGGCATCAAACAAGACAGTACTACACTCACTGAACGAGGGGAGGAGGAGTCAATGAGGAGTGGATTTTAAATCAGGAATGTCTGCAATAAGCACAGAAATGCATGAAGTGATTTCTTTGCCATTCTGCACACTACATGGTGTCCCAAAAGGTTCCATATTTAGGGGAATATGTTTGCCAGCACCACTTTGGGTGTGCCTTAGTCAGTGGATGTTCATGGACGTCCAATTCTCGGGTCGGTCCGCAACACTTCCAGTCTTTTTGAATTTGTTAATAAGTTTGTCAACAGAGTTGCGTGTGACGTGCGACAGCTTCCCGATCCAAGCCATAAGAATAATATTTCACTTCTAAAGCACTTATACTTAAAAATAATAATTGCGCCAGATTGCGTTGAATTCTGAGCAAGTTCTGCTTCTGACATCTACGTTGACTTGATCTCTCCACTTGATCTTGTACATGAATGGAACGTTCATTTCAAGGCAAAACAGCAAGGGCAAGTCAACGAGTGCATGTTAACAACAGTATTGAAAAGGAGCATTTCTCGACTCTTGTGCGCACACACACACACACACACACACACACACACACAAACATCTGGAAGCTACTTTCTTCTTGAACCACGTCTTTCTCCCTCTCTTTCAACCTGTAATTACCTATAAATATGTCCATGAATCTGCTCACTTTCCTCACTGGGTCATTTTCAGATGCGTGATTGTTTTCTGTTTTCCATCATACATGATTTTTGTGTAAAGAGCCTAGAGTTACACTGATATTTCCATTTCTCCATTTCTTCATTTTTTGCTGTTTCCGTCCCCACTACTCCTGTATTTATCCGTGTGTCTGACTATTCCAGACTTCCTTTGGATAGTTTTATTCATTCGTGGCAAGTCTTGGACATGCTGATGTTTGTCTTTCCTTTGAGCATGTAATTCCAAGTGAGTCAGACTGTATTTAACTGTGAGGACGGTCATATTGAAGGCTGTTCAGGATGCAACTATTACTCAGAAATCCTAAAACTGGTCTGGAGTGTTTGCATTTTATGTATATCACAGAAGCACATCTTTGTATATGTATGTGTGTGTGTGTGTGTGTGTGTGTGTGTGTGTGTGTGTGTGTGTGTGTGTGTGTGTGTGTGCAGGGCCTGTGTCAGTGTCGGCCATCAGAAGGAAACTGCTCCTGCTGTAAAGAGTGTATGCTGTGTTTGAGCACACTATGGGAAGAGTGCTGTGACTGTGTGGGTGAGTCGATATTAATCAGTAATCAGTACACAGCAGAAGTTACAAATCAACCCTGAACGACTTGCACGTTAATCTTTATAATTAACTTGTGATCTTCGGTGGCGTCCAAGATTTAATTTGTAAAAAAAAAAAGAAGTTATCAAGTTAGCTTTTTTAGTTATGTCTTATTGACATATTTGTCTACTTTAACTTTCAATGGTTTCCAGCATTATCTACCGACGATGCCATTAGATCCCGCTGATTGTGTTACTAGTGAGGCTGAGCCTAGCCTCCTCGCTACCTAAAAAGAGCGGTGCAGCATGACTTTAGTCATCTCCTTGTCATCTGTATACTCCGCTAAAACAGATCAACGCTTCAGTGTTTATGCGAATACCACCATCAATGTTTTCATGTTTGTCATCTCACAGATTGCTGACTCACTGAGCTGAGTCGCTGCCGTAACTCGGAGCAGCTCTGTTATACGTATAGCTGTACTCAGTGCTTGAAGTGGGAAAAAAAATGCCAGTAGTCCCCTTATTCACATGATGGAGTGTGTATTGGCCAGTATCAATTCAATTCAATTCAATTTTATTTGTATATATGTAAAACAAAGAAAGTAAATGTTCGATATTTTGAATATTTAATATTCAAGATTCTGGACTATTTCTAGGTCCCTATTTAATATAAGCCAATGTGTAATATTGACCATGTTAACTGCTTTGTAGAAAAGGTCAGATTTTCCTCATGTCTCTTCTATTGAAGCACGTGTTCAGACGACACTGCAATGGATTTGATCTAAAATGGATCATTGGGTTTTGCACAAACTTGCGGATTCCGTGCCGGCTCGAGTGCACGCTGTCATTAAAGCAAGAAACAAAAAAGGGGACGTAAAACAAATACTTAGAAATAATAATATAATAATAATATAATAATATAGTTTGTAATGAAAATTGTATTATTAGGGGCACACGGTGGCTTAGTGGTTCGCCTCACACCTCCAGGGTTGGGGGTTCAATTCCCGCCACAGGACACGCTGTATCTGCAGAGCTTGCATGTTATGCAACCGGATACCTCCAGGTACTCTGGTTTCCTCCCCCCAGCCCAAAGACATGCATGATAGACTGATTAGCATGTCCAAAGCGTATGAATGGGTGTTTGAAAGTTTATGTGATTGCGCCCTGCAATGGATCGGCACCCTGTCCAAAGGTGTACCCCACCTTGTGCCCCATGCTCCCTGGGATAGGCTCCAGGTTCCCCGTGACCCTGTAGGATAAGCGGTATAAAAAATGGATGGATGATTGGATGGATAGAAAATTGAACTAAATTAGAAACAAATGCAAAGTAGAAGCATTTTCACTAGTGCTCTCAGACTTTTGGACCCCACGGTACTTATGGAGCCCTGAAATAGGGAGTCATTACTTCTTTGCAAAGAAATTGCTCTGAAATACAAAATTAAAACAATAAAAATGTGCCACTTTCCAGTAACTGCACTATGTATTAAACACGGCCCCATTTCTAGCACACACGCTAATTCCGTAGGCGAGTGTGTTAGCTGATTTAGATGAGTGCTGGCTCGGACTCTGACAGGAAAGAGGGTGCAAGGTGAAACAAACCAGACACAACATCTCGTCATAACAGAGCAGTTTGACCCAAAATTACTTTTTCATCAGCGCCAGGTTTGGGAGTGTTCTCATGGTACAGGGACAAACGTAAATAAAAAGTGATATACAATATTGGCAGTTAAAGTAAGTAGATTAGCTGATGCAGGTTTTAAATGTCTGTCTCTAAGTGTTTTTTTTTTGTTTGTTTGTTTTTTTAAATGGCAAGCACCTCATGGTTTTGTACATAGTTTTGTAACTCACTCACTTATGTTTGGCCAGCTGAAGCTTCTTCTATTAACACTCAAGTAGCAAGTAATAGCAGCAATAAACACTGTCCATGTAGACATTACTGGAGGTTAGAACATTGCATGAGAACTGTAATGTTGAGAAATGCTAGACTAAAGACTAGTGAGAATGAACTACACTCTTCTGTTGGTTTTTGCACAGAAGGAAGAATACTAGTAAACAGGAACGCTTGTTATATGACCTAGCATGATGGCTAATCCTCTCTGATAAAAATACATCAGTATAAGTCTCAGTTTTGGAGTCCATATCAGATTATTTGTTGGTAATAAGTGTCTTTAAGCAAATTCTGATGAAACCAGTATAAAGAAGCCATGCTGGGGCTGATTTCTTTCTAGCCCAGACTATAGATTAATGCAGTTGTGTCACACAGAGTAAAACGACAATAGCTGTTTGTCTGGTTTCCAAGCTGCACTTTAAAATGTAGCATTTTCATGCAATGTTAGGACGTTTTCAGACCCGTGGATCTGTGCTTTATTCCGAAACGGGGTCTTAAATTATTACAATGTTTTATTTTCTCCTTGGCTCAGTTCGCTTTCACAAGGCAACATTTCAGAGCGTACCAAAATATTTTTATGCAAGTCACATGTGAGTAAACTGTCCTCTCATTGGCCAAGATTGATAGACAGCAACTCCATGAACTTATTGTGGCTTTTTAGCTGTAATTTTAGCTGTAGTTATTATAATTGATCTCATATATATATTCCACGGAGCGATTAGAGCCCAGCTCCTTGAGACGCTCGCTAAACACTTTGTAAATCTCTGTGTTTTTATGCATTTATGAAAAGTGTTCACAATTATGTTGGTCAGACCAAATTTCCTTGAGGAGTTTTACTTCGTATTTGGTCCAATACAAGCTGATAGCTAAACAAATACGCTTTTTACATAACATATTTCCCCTTATGCATCGCTATAGAGGTTGGTTTGTTGGTCCGTTGGGTCGGATTGCTTTCTCACCACATGCGAACCGCTCCAGAGTTCGTTTGCAATTGGTACGAGACCACCTTGTTCAGGTGGTCTCCACCAGATTATATTGGCGCGGGACCAGTGTGCGATCGCTGTGTTTAGATATTTCTAAACCAACCGAACCTAGAAAACACGCCAGGTTCCAAAATAAATGCTCCAAACGAGCCAGGTGTGAAAGCGCTCTTAAACAAACTTACGAGCTCTGATTCTCTTTAAAACGTTCTGCTGGCGTCGTGATTGGTGTCATGAGCTGCGTCTCAAATCGAAAACTCCAAACTTACTTAAAAAATATTAACTAAATCTAGAAAACCAAGAAGACTGGTACTCAAGACTGACTTCTGGGGAGGCTTTTAAAACTCAAACACTAACTGTAGTAGGAAAACCGGTTAGCAGGGGGCGCTAAACATTCAAACTGTTGCTTTAAGGACATTTTTATGATGGATAAAATATACAGTAGGGTCGGACTATTTTGTGCTGTGTACTGTTCCTTTTGTTGCTATTTCATATAAATATGAAATGTATCTAAATACCCTATCAACACCACTTTTGTTTAATTTGTTTTTACATTATTGCCCAAAAACCATATGTGGTGTTACCATATGTGTTGCTTAGTGATTCATAAGCAATGTGTTGGATTGTCGAAGGCATGTGTAACCCGAGGAACTACAGTGAGACCCCACCCACTTCCAAAAGCACAGTCGAGGACCTCCATGCACCGATCCCATCACTCTTCAGGGCCCTCACTGATGGAGACACTCCTATCAACATGATGGTGGTGTCATTCCCCGTGGCTGACGAGCTCTCACACCACGAGAACCTCGTGTCCTTCCTGGAGTCTCTGGAGCAAGAGCATCAAAATGTTTCTCTGCCTGGGACAAGCATCCATGATACCTATGAGAAAGGTACCAGAATTAATAAAATGTTTGAATTTTAAATAAATAAATAAATAAATAAAAACATGCAAAAGCATGATGTTTTCCCATTAGTTTTAGTCATAGTCACCACAGAATAAAGACGAACTAATAAGCTTTGTCATGTGATTTATTCCACTTTGGATTTCTATTACAGCTCTCTCTTTTTCTTCCGTTGTTTCTTACTTGTTTCTTACTTGTTTTCTTGCTCATGACTGAACTCTGTGTCTGTGTAATTTGTGACAGTTATTTTTTCTCTTATTTTTTTCTCTTCTCTTTTCATGTTTTTTTCTTTATTTTTTTATTTTTTTAATTCTTTCTTTGTCTTGTCTTTTATTTTTATTTCTACCTCTGTTTTACTATTACTGCTATTACTATTTTTAAATAATTTTTTTTACCTTTTTCTCATATTTAATCTTTTCTTCTCATTTATTCGTTCTCTTCTTTTCTCTTCTTATTTCTACTCTTCTTTTCTTTCTCTCATTGTTTCTTCTTGTATTATTCATTCTCTTCTGTCATTATTTATTCTGTTATTTTTTCTCTTCTCTTCTCTATTTATTTATTCTTTTCTTTTGTTCTTTTATTTTGTCATTTATTTTGTTATTTTCTTCTCTTCTAATGTTTTTTCTTTATACTTTTAAAAAAATATTTCCTTCTCATCTTTTGTTTTTATTTCTACCTCTGTTTTATTATTACTGCTAATACTGCTATTATTTTTTAAAAATATTTTTTTCTTTTTCTATTTATCTCTTATTCTTTTCTTCTCATTTATTCTTTCTCTTCTTTTCTTATTTCTACTCTTCTTTTCTTTCTCCCATTGTTTCTTCTCGTATTATTTGCTTTCTTCTTTTCATTTATTCTTTTCTTTTCTTTTGTTATTTATTCCATTATTTTTTTCTCTTCTCTTCTCTTCTCTTCTCTTCTGGTTTTCTTTTTATTAACTACTTCCCCTTGTTCTTTCCTCCTGTCTGACAGATAACCTGTGCACGGTGGTGTATTTTGACGAGTGCGTGTCTATCCGCCAGTGTAAACAGTATTGTGAGTCGATGGGAGCATCGAAGTACCGCTGGTTCCACAATGCGTGCTGTGAGTGCGTTGGGCCCGAGTGTGTGGACTACGGCAGCAAAGCGGTCAAATGCATGAACTGTCTCTTCTGAGAGTGCTGACACACGGGATTGTGTTTCAGTACCTTATGGTCTATTAATATCATATTCCGTCTTTTATTGCTGATCATGTGTAATATGATTTTAGTTTTCTTTGCAAAACAATTGGTATGCTACATCTTTACTGACATTGTATGTTATTATTAATTTTCTGTTCTGTTCACAAATTGCAGTTTTTCTCAATTGCAAAGACACATTTCTTGAGCTCTTCACCAACTTTAAACACAAAGCCACATTCACAAAACTCTTCTAGCAATATCAAACAATGCTTTCAGATCATGCAAACAGCCGGACAATATATAAACACTACAGAGCATTCATTAGACACTGCATCAAAAAAATGAAGAACACAGCAACCAGGGCATGTAGTTACAGAAAACAAAAGGTTACTGTATATAATACAGGCATTTTGCAAATGCAGATGTTCAGTGTTGTACGGCCCAAGTGTTACATGATTGTGGAGAACCCCACGATTACTTTGTGCAAATGGTGGCATTTCCACCATGCAGGCCAAGGACTTCCACAATGGCACATAGGCTGATTATGTTCCTGCCTCTCCTTCTCCATTGTTGATGTCAACATTCAATGCGCCTGTGCACCCTGAGCTGTCTTATATTTTGTGGTTTGAGCACATCATTAGAAACAAGTGTGAACAATTTTGAGTTCTTGTGTGGTACTGATGATGACTGAATTGTAGTTTTGCTGCTTGTGTTTTTGCATTACCGAGTGCACCACAGTGCAAAATGTGTTTCAGTGAGTGAAAATGTGCTCAGAGTTTTGCAAAAAGGTGTCTAACTCCCTGAACTTGGTTAAGGTTTCGCCAAAAGAGCAGTTGATTTGACAAATGGGTTTAGGCTACTGAGCATTTGGTTCAGAAAATCAGGTTTAGTGTTTTAGAAATTGAGTGTGCTTAACCCTTTCCTGTTTGTGTGGTGTGTATCATCTAGTGTTAGTCACTAGATGGCACTCTCTTGCAAAAAGTTCTTTTTTGTTTGATCACATAGCTGAGATGAAGTGTATATACCATTAACCATTAATGCAGGAGAAGCAGTGGTTTGAAATCATATAGAAGTATTGTTATTTATATATAGTGTCAATCCATTGTTCAAATAAACCTATGCCACAAGAAATCTATACCACATAGAGTATATCTACATGCTTTCAGAGAGCTGTACAGGTTGCATTATGGTTCCCATAACTGACATTATTTAACACATTAGTTAACATGAACAAACCATGAACTTCAGCATTAATGCACCTTAACTAACATTAACAACTTAACTAACGCTTATGTTCATCGATTGATTAGTAATAAACCAAATAATCCAAAATATGATCTAATGTTCATACCATCAGTGAATAAAATGATGCCCACCATGAGCAGTATGTACAAGACCTTAATGAACAGATCAGATTGAATTTCAAGTTTCGATATGCACTGTATACACCTAGAGTTTATAAAGTTCTCATTGTAGTAAATATGCTATAGCATAAATTAGCTAGGCGCTAATTTATTTTTATTCATGGATTGGCGAGTTGACACATTAGCCAATACCGTTGTATTTCATTAACATTTAAACAAACGTCAGTCTCAGACTAAATATGTGTGTTCATGCTGCAATTCTCAAATCTGATTGATCAGAAGGTGTTAATTAATTTGCTTTAACAGCAGCTCTGGCAGTCGTTCCAGCTGCAGTACATATCACATGTTTCTATTAACGCGCTCGTTCAAATATGTTTCCCGTTTCTGCGGTATAATAACAACTTGTTCAAACTGACTTGTATAGCAAATGCTCCACATAAGCCAGATGGGTTTTTTAAAGTGTTGTTATTTAGCAAAGAAAATGACTGCTATGGTGAAGCTTTCTTTGAGGATGAATTATGAAACAAGTCTCCAGTGCCAGTGCTTTCAATAGCAGTCAGTAAGTTGTCCACCAGGAAAGTCTTCAGATTATTTAGCACTTTTTATTAAAGCATTAAATGTAACAATTCATGGTTAAGCGTACAGCATATTGTTCATTAAAAATGAAAACAAAAAACTTAAACATGGATATGCTGTTATTGGAAAACATAAACCTGTTCTTGATTATTTTCCTAAACCAGCATGCCTGTGATGTGTTTTATTCCTATATACATTCTAAACATTCCTTATGGTTTATTAAAGCTGAATTTCATCATTTCTTAACTAATGCAATAAATATGTTAATAACCAGGAATCTTAATGTACAGAGTTTTCAATGTATTCTTGTTTTGGAGATACAGTTGAGGTCATAAATTTATACACCGTGCAGAATCTGCAAAATGTTTTTACATATAGGCCACAAGACACAGTAATAACGGAATTTACACAAATGAACCAGTTCAAAAGTTTACACACGCTTCATTCTTAATATTGTGTCATTGTTGTTACCTGGATGATCAACGACTGATCAAATGGCAGTAATAAATGAAAAAAAAAGATCTTTAAACAAAATAATAACAATTTACACAAATCATGCTCTTCAAAAGTTTACATCAGTCCAGCTCTTAATGTATCCTATTGCCTTCTTAAGTATCAGTGAATGTTTGAGTCCCTCACTTACCCTTAGTGTGAAAAGATGGATCTCAATATCATATAGTCACCGTTGGAAAGGGGTCAAATATGCAGAAGATGCTGGAGAAGCAAAGAATGTGCAGGACCTGGAGGATTTTCTTGAAGAACAGTGGGCAATTTAACTGTTCAGGACAAATAAGGGACTTATGAACAACGATAATAAAACATAAACACAGGTAACGACACAGTATTAAGAATAAAGCATGTGTAAACTTTTGAACTGGTTGATTTGTGTAAATTCCATTATTATTGTGTCTTGTGGACTATATGTTATGTGAAATAGCTTATTCATGACCTTATGGCCTTAACTGTAATTTTGATAATGAGAAAATACAGGCAGTATTTACAATTGACTGATTTAGAAAAAATAAACTGGTAGATCTTTCTGAATTTCAACGTCACCAATAAACCATGCACCATTCTCATTTCAGTGTGCTTCATTTACATTACCTGACATCAGTAATGATTCATTATCTTAAAATTTTGCATTGGGAATGAGAGATCATTAGAACAGGCTAATCTGTAGAGAGGGTGTGTCAGCCATACAGGTGTGTTATTACAGTCATGAATGAAAGGAAGAAAAGGGCATGTTTGCATCATTTTAAAGCTATTCATCTTTCTGTCAGACGCTGAATACAGCCAGGTGCAAATTCATACAGTGTACTGAGACCACACGCACATACACTCCAACCTGCAGCTGTGTGTGTGTGTGTGTGTGTGTGTGTGTGTGTGTGTGTGTGTGTGTGTGTGTGTGTGTGCTTCTTACACAAAAATCACAATGTCCATGTGATATGGGACCTCTACACGAGAGTGATTTCTCTGCTCAATTCTAGGATTAGATGATTTGAGGATGAAGGGTACAGAACTGGAAACATTAAAATGATTCAGTAAACACATACAGACAGATTAAATGACACATCAAACAAATATAGACAGATTACATTGAATGAGCAAATTTATAGACAGGTTAAATGATTCAGAAAACAAATACACATTGAATGATTCATCAAGCACATATTAACAGATTAAATGATTCATCAAGCACATATAGACAGATTGAGTGATTCAGCAAACATATATAGAGAGATGAAATGACTCAGTAACCAAAAATAGACAAATGACATCATTCAGCAAATTTATAGACAGATTAAATTATTCAGAAAACATATATATAGAGAAATTAAATAACTCAGTAACCAAATATAGACAAATGACATCATTCAGCAAACTTCTAGACAGGTTAAATGATTCCACAAACATGTATGGGCATATTAAACGAATCAGTAAACAAATATAGCCAGATTAAATGATTCAGAAAACATATGGACAGATGAAATGATACACCAAGCATATATAGACAGATTAAATGATTCAGCACACACAAATGGACAAATTAAATGATTCAGCAAACAAATATAGACAGATTAAATTATACATTAAGCACTGATCAGCAAACTAAATGATTCATCTTGCACATATAGAGTGATTAAATGACTCAGCAAACAGACATAAATATACCAGTCTATGTGGTGTGGTGCCATCAAGGATACATCTTTTGTACGTTTATCAGGCCTGTATAAATTATACCTGAAAACATAAATATAGTGTACCTTTAAAATAATGTAAACTGTATAATTGTACCTTATGCATCACTGATTTACCTTTCACTCAAAAAAGCTCATTTAAGATCCACCACATGCACCTTCCCAGGTAAAGATACACAATAAATGTGGTACCACCCCAGTGACAAGGAACAGTACAATTCAGTACCTTTATTTGTGAGAATGTTGATATCAGTTAGGTTGTCTATCACAGTGGTTCTCAAACTTTTCCTGTGCAAGGCCCCCCAAATAGCATTACAATTTGACCGAAGCCCCCCTTTTGCAAGATATCTTTGAAACACATTAAAAATACAGACTTCTGAATATATCCCCCTTTTTTATTATTAATAATTACATCTTACATCTTTACATTACATTAGGAATTGACTGTGTGTGTGTGTGTGTGTGTGTGTGTGTGTGTGTGTGTGTGTGTGTGTGTGTGTGTGTCTGAGAGTGAGAAAGAGAAAACATGCATATATTTATTTTTCACACCAAATTGTTGAGGCCCCCCGGGCGCCCCCTGGCCGCGGCCCCCACTTTGAAAACCACTGGACTATCAGGCTCTGGGAAGAGTTGAGTGTTATCGTGAGTAATACAGCACCATCTTCAGGCCAGTTTGGGAGTATCTTTTCTTTATTTCTAACGCTATTGTAGTTGATGTACTTTGCTTTTAGTTGCTGAACCCAGACATGAAGACTTCAGTGACAGCTGCAGTTTGTATTTAGTTGAAAAAGGTAATGCCTGACACTGGACTAAGTGGTTTTTTAAACACTTCTCAATATGTAAAATAATAATAATAATAATAATAATAATAATAATAATAATAATAATAATAACCATCATCATCATCATAATCATTATTAATTAATAAATAAATAAATAAATTGTGATCTGACAGAACAGTAGCTGTGTCATATACCAATCTGCATGAATGTATTAGTGAACTTCCTAGGAGTTAAGCCTTAACTAGTGTTGAAGTAAGGTATATGCTCAAAGGAAATTTCTAACCAAATGTATTGGTTTGTATTATAGATTTTTGGGGCAGATAGCGGTTAGGATGTGGTCTTTCATTTTTGTGTCCTTTGTATCATCCTTTATCTGATCAAATTAAAATAATATTGTGTAAATTATTGAAACATTCACATAATGTTTATAATTGTGGCAACATTGTTTTAATTCTCTCATATGAACATTATATCTACACACCTAAAGGTTCTGCATAGAATCCTAAAGCACAGGCTTTTCCAAAACATATCCAGGCAAAAATTGTTAACCATCTTAGGAACACTCATTTCTCAGAATGAAAAGATAATTAGAGATTTTTAGTTTGTGTCACAAAAACAGTAAAACCACTAAATAATTTTAGGACAATAATCATGTGTGATCATGTGTGGCACAATGTGGTCCTTTTTATATAGTCTAGATTAGGGGTTCTCAAACGTTTGCATTTAGGAATGCCTTAAACAAACAAACAAACAAACAAACAAACAAACAAACAAACAAACATACAAAAGCATGGACCCCCTCAGTACATATTTATTTTACAAGCAAACTGTTAAAAACAATTAGGCACATTATTTAAATGTGTATAATAATTTACATTGACATTTATTCATTTAGCAGATGCTTTTATCCAAAGCTAAATGAATAAATGTAAATGTAAATTATTATATATATTTAATAATGCAATATTTATATAATATGTAATAATAATGCAAAAACAGTATGTTCTCTATTTACTGTAACCAGAATGCTTTTTTCCACCAATAGAACCCATTAAAAATATGATTAGATTCCAGTTCATATTATTAATAGGCAGAATAACATGCATAATAATTAGTCATGGTTACAACAAACAAACAAACAAACAAACAAGCAAACAAAACTCACAGAACCTCTGGATTCCCCACTAGAAAATACACATAAAGCTCAATGAATGGCTGATCTCTTTATAAATGTATTTATTTAAAATATTTTCATATTTTATTTTAATTACTTTAATTGCATTTTAAATGATATTACACTGATAAGTGGACATGTATTGTTTTTTTTCTGTTTGTTTTTTTTCCTTCATAAATTGTCCATGCAATATTTATTGAATGATTAAGAGTGACCTGTTTAGCAATATCAAATCTTCTTACACGTATTTGTGTTTAAGTATTTGTTTATTTGTTTAAATACACAGACGAGTTCTACGTGTACAGCTATTACTGCTGATTGCTGCACGCTCGATTATCTCGCTTCGCGTGTGCCTCCGGTTTGTCCCTGACGGGGATCCGTACACGCTGCGAGTCCCGCTACAGTGAATCCGAAGATGGCGGAAGCTCCCTTACGGACTCGCCGGTATTTCTGTCACCGATGTTCTGAAGAGATTAGCCCTCGTCTCCCAGTAAGTCGTACGCGTATACAAGTGGAGCATAATCGTGACGGTCGGTCTGTTTGTTCAGCAACATGTTGCTTTGTTTGGGAACGTCGTTAGTTTAGGTTCGACTATCCGCTAGTTAGCATAGCTCCCAGCTAAGTTAGCCTGTAGTAGGACTGATAGAATACAAGCGTATTATCTCTCTTGTTTGAGAGATGTACTGTAGCTGGTTAGGTTAGCTAGATGCTAACTATTGCATAATGCTCTCACACTCTTTTAGAGCATGTAAACATAACGTTAGCTTTCCAGCTAGGTGCATTTTATTAGAAGTAAACTAGCCTCGCAGGCTAACACTGACATGCTGCACAGAAATCGGCGGTGTTACTCGGGCTAGTTCTCAGTGTTTTCACTAACATTACAGTTGGTTTAGCTGTTGTTTACTAGCTGTTGCTGGAATTACACTTTGTTCAATCAACGTGTTTGCATGTGAGTATGTATTCCTGCTTACACTTCTTGTGCTTGTTAAACTGTCGGTCTGGTTCTTCAACCCATTCAGTCTGCTATCATGATTTCAAAGCATATATCCAGGCCTATATATGTTCAGTAGCAGTGTAGTTGATACCAGTGAGAACGGTCACTGTCACCTGTCCTGCTTGACTGTTTTCTGTCATCAGGACTGCTGCTGTAATGTGCTGTTCAGTAATCAGCTGATCAAAACGGGTTTCCAGAAAGTTCATGAGTGTCATCTTTGCCTGCAGGCATTTATTTCATTCAGACACACAGTGAGAACTTTGGTATTTGTGAAGTATCCTAGAAGTACTGTGTATGTGTGTGTATGTGTGTGTATGTGTGTGTATGTGTGTGTATGTGTGTGTGTGTGTGTGTGTGTGTGTGTGTGTCCGTGTCCGTGTCCTGTCGCTTGATTACTTTTGGTAAGGTCTGTCATAAAGAATGTCATGTGTGTAAAGGGACCTTTTATTGTATGGATCCTCTAGAACTCTCACTGTATGGATCTGCTGTTACAGTACAATAGCTACATGTTGTGGTGGTCGAGAGTAAACTGAGACGATCAGTGCAGTCTAATTTGTGTACCAAGTTGTTCTCACTGCTATATGTTAAAAAAAAAAACTTTAGCTCTTGTTATTCATTAGTTAAAGGAATGCAGGGTTTTGTTGGGTCTCTAAATAGGAACCATGTTTTTTGTTCAATTCCAACAACGGGGGGACGGGTAGAGGACACATTTTGGATGCTTTCAGCAAATTTCTGTTGTTTGCAGCTGACAAAAACCTCACTAACAATGCTTTTGTGACCTGAGTAAGCCCATTTTGGAAGCTTGCTGAACTATGCTTACAATTTGTTTAGGATTACACCTGTCCACGGTGTGAGTCCGGCTTCATTGAAGAGTTACCCGAGGAGAGAAGGTATGTTCTCCTGCTTTTGACGGATATTTTTGATTGTTTCTATCGTGTTTAAGGAGTGATTGCGAGATTTGCAGTCACACACAGCACACAAGAAGACCAAAACCCTGCTATTGTGTACTTGGACCAATCCCACCCAGTCCTGCAGAAAGTTTCAGTAATCTCACCCAGTCCACAGAAAGTTTCAGTAATCCCACCCAGTCCCGCAGAAAGTTACAGTAATCCCACCCACTCCCACAGAAAGTTTCAGTAATCCCACCCACTCCCACAGAAAGTTTCAGTAATCCCACCCACTCCCACAGAAAGTTTCAGTAATCCCACCCACTCCCACAGAAAGTTTCAGTAATCTCACCCCTTCCTACAGAAAGTTTCAGTAATCCCACCCACTCCCACAGAAAGTTTCAGTAATCCCACCCACTCCCACAGAAAGTTTCAGTAATCCCACCCACTCCCACAGAAAGTTTCAGTAATCCCACCCACTCCCACAGAAAGTTTCAGTAATCCCACCCACTCCCACAGAAAGTTTCAGTAATCCCACCCACTCCCACAGAAAGTTTCAGTAATCCCACCCACTCCCACAGAAAGTTTCAGTAATCCCACCCCTTCCCACAGAAAGTTTCAGTAATCCCACCCACTCCCACAGAAAGTTTCAGTAATCTCACCCACTCCCACAGAAAGTTTCAGTAATCTCACCCCTTCCCACAGAAAGTTTCAGTAATCTCACCCCTTCCCACAGAAAGTTTCAGTAATCTCACCCCTTCCCACAGAAAGTTTCAGTAATCTCACCCCTTCCCACAGAAGGTTTCAGTAATCTCACCCCTTCCCACAGAAAGTTTCAGTAATCTCACCCCTTCCCACAGAAAGTTTCAGTAATCCCACCCCCTTCCCACAGAAAGTTTCAGTAATCCCACCCACTCCCACAGAAAGTTTCAGTAATCCCACCCCTTCCCGCAGAAAGTTTCAGTAATCCCACCCAGTCCCGCAGAAAGTTTCAGTAATCCCACCCAGTCCCGCAGAAAGTTTCAGTAATCCCACCCAGTCCCGCAAAAAATTTCAGTAATCCCACCCAGTCCCGCAGAAAGTTTCAGTAATCCCACCCAGTCCCGCAGAAAGTTTCAGTAATCCCACCCAGTCCCGCAGAAAGTTTTAGTAATCCCACCCAGTCCCGCAGAAAGTTTCAGAAATCCCACCCAGTCCCGCAGAAAGTTTCAGTAATCCCACCCACTCCCTCAGAAAGTTTCAGTAATCCCACCCACTCCCGCAGAAAGTTTCAGTAATCCCACCCACTCCTGCAGAAAGTTTCAGTAATCCCACCCACTCCCGCAGAAGCTTTGACCAGTCCCACCATCTCCCTCAGAAGCTTTGACCAATCCCACCCACTTCTGCAGAAAGTTCAACCAATCCTGCTTCTGTTTTACATTAGTTTTTAAATGGGTTGTTTCTTCCTGCAGTGCAGACAATGGGTCCACATCCACGTCGTCTACCAGTGATCAGAACCGTTATCCATTTGAGGTGAGTGAGCAGATGCCCTTCAGTGAACTGTTTGGTCTCCCTTCAGTTTGCGTCTGTTGTTCAATTGCCCAAATGGAATATGACCACACTGAATTTTAATGACTCTTTTTGTTCTAGTTTAGTTATGGTAAGTGTTATTCCGTAACCCGCATTCACACCAGCAGTGACTCAGGTCGATCAGTAATCCAAGAATGCTTTACTTTTGCAAATACTATCCAGGAATGTATATTTTTGACTTAAAATAGAATTTAGAATTTAAAATAAAGAATTTTATATTTTAGTGTTATCTATTTCAGTATTTTTTCCTGTGAAAAGAAAAACGTTGTTTGACGCTAGTAGATGATGATGATGCACTGCACAGATGCACTTTAAACACGTGCACTTTCCCCTTGAAATGTTTCTTTTGGGTGGTTTTGTGTACATTTTGTAGCTAGTCTGTGGAGATATTGTGCTTGTTTGGATATCATGCTAGCCTAATGCTACCAGTAAAAGCATGGCAACCGGTAATAAACAAAAGATATGATTATCAAGCGGCTTGGTGCAATCTGAGTGAGGTGAGTTGGGGGGAAAAAGTATCACTTATCAGTGTGAATGCGAGGTAAGGTTTGGTTAGCTTAATTCAGAGCTATATTGGAGTCCAGATGCTTTGTATAGCATGAAAAAGCATCTCATGGAGAAACCAGTTGATTGATTTGCATAAAAGAGCAAAAGCAAAGTGAACCACCTAATAGTTGTCTTGCTGTTTTCTCAGAATGTGGACCCGACTCTGTTTACCTTTCCACACCCATATGGCCAGCTGGCTCTGGGCATCTTTGGTGAGGGTTTTGATCTCCGGACGGGCATGCCCTCTGAGGACGGGCGCGACGCTGAGAACCGGCGGGAGCGGGAGATGGCGTCACGCCAACGCTATGGGGCCAGACAACCTCGGGGGCGCCACATTCCCCGGAGACAAGGGACACGGCACGAAGGAGTGCCCACTTTAGAGGGGTCAGGACTGGACAGAACACGATAGGACAATCAGTTACTGCCAAGCAGTGCCAACTATAGAGCACTGACTGGACAGATGGCATGTAGTGCCAATGCATTTCAATTTGAGTGTGACTTGATTGCTGTCTGCGCTTAGTCCCTCTGTAGAAAACAAATCTACATATAAAAATTTACATACATACAAAACAAAATGTACAAAAACATTTGTTGGAGAAAAAAAGTCAGGTTCAGCAACACAGCTAAAAGATCACTTTGTGTGTCATGCGTTCAGTTTAAGTTAAAATCGTTTTAAGCATCACACGGTTTAGGAACCATGTCTATGTTGTCTCGGATTCAACGCAAGTATTTGTTTTTGTGTTTCAACAGAATAATTCAGCAGTTAGTAAATGGAATCATCGCCCCAACAGCTATGCCAAACATGGGAATGGGACCATGGTATGTTAATGCCGAATTCACGCTTATTATTTGCTTTATTTATAATTTACAATACTCTGAATGTGATTGTCAATTGGTTTGATCTTTTTTTAAAAAATTTTTTTTAGGGGAATGCTACATTCAAATCCAATGGATTATGCATGGGGTGCCAACGGCTTAGACGCCATTATAACACAGGTATTACACCTGACAGGATTATATCATTCTTTTTAACAAAAATTGCTGTTATTTACTGAAAACAGTAGCAAGGATATGTAGTCACTGACGTTCAATTTTAAAAAAAAAGGCGTGGTGGCTTAGTGGTTAGCACATTTGCCTTGCACCGCCGAGATTTGTGGTTCGATTCTCGCCTCCACGTGGAGACATCTGTGTGTGCATGGAGTTTGCATGTTCCCCCATGCTTCGGGGGTTTCCTCCTGGTACTCCGGTTTCCTCCCCCAGACTAAAGACAGACCAAAGATATGCGCTTATTGGCATGTCTGAATTGTACATAGTGTGTGTGTGTGTGTGTGCGCGTGCGATGTATGGTGTCCCCTGCCTTGTGCCCGACTCCCCTGGGACAGGCTTCAGGCTTCCCGTGACCCTGTGTAGGATAAGCAGTACAGAAAATGGATGGATGATTAATTAGATGAATTAATTTGAGAGAAATGTATGTATTTCTGAAGTGATGTGTTCTTAACTAATAAATGAACAATTAAGACTGAATGTAAAAAGTAAGAACTGAAATGAAACCATATGATATTATTTTAAGTAATTAGTCAAAACCCCATTGCAAAATATACAAAACACTGTGTTTTGAATGCTTTGAATATTTGTTCATTTTTTTTCTTCTTTTTTTCACTTGTCTTCCCACAGTTATTAAATCAGTTTGAAAATACGGGTCCACCTCCTGCAGACAGAGAAAAGATCAAAAACCTCCCAACAGTTCAGATCACAGAGGAGCATGTGGGTGAGTCGCTGCCAGCAGAGTGTGTTTATTACTGATGCATTGTGGGAGGATATGGAGAAACATCTGACCTGTTTGCTGCTCATTTAGCTGCCGTTCATGATTCCGATTGTGTAATATAAACCGTGAACATGACAAAAACTTGTTTGGTTGGTAACCACAGATCCTATTTACATCAGATTTGCCTGTATTAACCTATGTTGAAGCACTTGCTCTGTAGTAACAAAAGTGTTTAGAGGGATTGCAAAGGGGGAAGAAAAGCGTTTACCACGTGTATTCTAATGTAAGTATAACCCGAGTGTTTGCTAGATAATAAGTGATGAAGCTGATCGGGAAGCATAAAACACCAAACAAACTCATTTTAAAAGCGCATTAGATAGCCGTGCATAACTAAGGAGTAGATAAATGGTTTTTGGAATTCGTGATTGATTCACTATTGAAGATATGTGCAAGATATCCCACCCTAAGCTCTAACGCACAATCCCCAAGAGGGTGACTGTATCTCCTTGGAGTGGAATGATCAGCTCTATTAAAAAAAAAAAAAAAAAAGTGAAAGTGCATCTTCCCAATTCACTCACATCTCATTGCTCAGCGGAAGGCCATTCCACCCCGAGAACCCATGAGATTCGATTTTCCCTTGTGGCTGTGAATAGTGCATCTGTGAACTCGGACTCTCCAAATGTTCAGCTACACTCCCTGCAGAAAGTACTACAACGGCAAAGCCAAGTCTTTTCATATTGCTATACATTGAACACATTTGGGTTTGAGATCATAAGATGGATATAAATTGATGGATCAGAATTTCAGCTTTCATTTCCTCATATTTACATCCAGATATGTTAAACAACTTACACCATGGCACCTTTTGTGGCAGACCGGCCAATTTTTAGCTGAGCAAAGTAATTGAACTGATCGTCTTAAAGTAAATTAAACTAAACGACGCTTAATATCTGGTTGCATATCCCCCACTTGGAATAACTGCATGAAGCTGGTGACCCACTGACATCACCAAACTGTTGCATTTTTCTTTTGTGATGCTTTTTCAGGCGAGTACTGCAGCTTCTTTCGGTTGTTGTTTGTTTTGAGGGTTTTTTTGCTTCAGTCTCCTCTTCAGGAGGTGAAATGTAGCTCAATTGGGTTAAGGTTTGGTGAATGACTTGGCCAATCTAAAACCTTCCACTTTTGTTGTGTGTTTTGGGTTGTTGTCTTGCTGCACGATGAAGTTCCTCCCAATTAGATTAGAAGCATTTCTCTGTTAACTGAAAGACAATTAGTTTCTGGAGACTTCTGAATTCATTCTGCTGCTACCATCATGAGTTACATTAACAATAAAGATTAGTGAGCCTGTTCCAGAAACAGCAATGTAAGTTCAAGCAATGACACTACCTCCACCATGTTTCACAGATGAGCTTCTATGTTTTGGATCCTTTCTTTCTCCACACTTTGGTCTGTCCATCACTTTGGTAGAGGTCAATCTTGGTTCTAGAACTTTTCTGGCTCATTTCTGTATTTATTTGCGAATTCCAAATGCGTCTATGTTTCTGCTCTTCTCCGAATGGTGGATTGTGATTCCTTCATCCCTGCCCTTTGGAGGTTGCTGGTGATTTCATAACTGTTGTTTTTGGGTTTTTCCTTCACAGCTCTCGCAGTGTTTGTCATCAACTGCTGTTGTTTTAGTTTGGCCTGTCTGTTCCATGTCTGGTTGTTAGCATACCAGTGTTTTCTCTTTCTAAGGACATTGTACATAGTTGTATTGGCTATGCCCGATGTTTGTGCAATGGTTCTGATATATTTTCTCTCTTCCCTCAACTTCAAAATGGCTTGCTTTTCTCCTATAGACAGCTCTCTGTTTCTTTATGTTGGTTATGCTGCAAAATAAAATGCAGTCTTCACAGGCAAAACCTAGGGTTCGATCCTAGAGCAGACATTTAGAGCTATTAATTGTTTAAATAATCAGTTTAACAGGGTACACCTATCAGTCACATGTTCCAATATTAATGATCACTTGAAAAAATGGCAGGGTTCAAACAAAAGGTGCCATCTAGATGTAAATATGAGGAAATGAAAGTTGAAATTCTTATCCAGCATCTTTTGATTTCAAACCCAAATGTGTTCAATGTATAATGAAAGTAATTGAATTGGTCTTGCTATTCCAATACTTTCAGAGGGGACTGTATATAAACAACAAGTTCCAGTCTGGTATCTGGGGGGGAAAAAACAGGCGTCATCATTTTTCAGACAAATTGTGTGAAATTGGCTTGGACACCTGCCACTAGTGAGATGCTTCAGTAACAGGACTGGTGTCTGTGTGCACTGCAAGAATGAGAAGATGCACTTGTATTCAAATAGTTTTGTCTTGGCATGTTTTTTTTTTTTTATTCAGCATAGTACTGATATTATACCACATATCAATTTTTCCCCCATACGTAATTGCAGAATTTAAGTAAAAATAACGTTTTTGTTCCAGTATAACACATATTAATACAAAATCTAATAAAATGTAAATAAAACTATACCACAGCACTGTGGAGGTTTATATCAATTTGTTCGTTCTTGCATGTTATTGCGTCTATTGTGACCTGAAATTCACAGAGTAAATGTATTTAATACAAATGAACAGATTCACAATTGTTTGTTTGTTTATATAGTGAAGTTTACCGTGAGGAGACGATTATCTAGCAGTCCAAGGAGTAGCTGCGACTTTAAGTTTTCCAACAAGGGGAAGTCTTCAGGATTGACAGCTTAGTTGTTTCAGTAGCAAGACGAGCTGCATGTTTTGTGTAATTAATTTGAGGAGAGAGAAAAAGAGATGTAGACTTTATAATATCTGTTATAACGCAAGTAATACAACAGGAACTACGTTATTGCGAGGATGTTCCGCTGGTAAAATGTTTGAAGTTTGATGAAGATTGTGAGCGGGATAGATTGTGAGAGAGAGGGAAGTTGTGAGCGGGAGAGAGAGGGAGAGCTTGTGAGCGGGAGAGAGAGGGAGAGCTTGTGAGCGGGAGAGAGAGGGAGAGCTTGTGAGCGGGAGAGAGAGGGAGAGCTTGTGAGCGGGAGAGAGAGGGAGAGCTTGCGAGAGCGAGGGAGAGCTTGCGAGAGCGAGGGAGAGCTTGCGAGAGCGAGGGAGAGCTTGCGAGAGCGAGAGCGAGGGAGAGCTTGCGAGAGCGAGGGAGAGCTAGCGAGAGCGAGGGAGAGCTTGCGAGAGCGAGGGAGAGCTTGCGAGAGCGAGGGAGAGCTTGCGAGAGCGAGGGAGAGCTTGCGAGAGCGAGGGAGAGCTCGCGAGAGCGAGAGCGAGGGAGAGCTTGCGAGAGCGAGGGAGAGCTCGCGAGAGCGAGAGCGAGGGAGAGCTTGCGAGAGCGAGGGAGAGCTCGCGAGAGCGAGAGCGAGGGAGAGCTTGCGAGAGCGAGGGAGAGCTTGCGAGAGCGAGGGAGAGCTTGCGAGAGCGAGGGAGAGCTTGCGAGAGCGAGAGCGAGGGAGAGCTTGCGAGAGCGAGGGAGAGCTTGCGAGAGCGAGAGCGAGGGAGAGCTTGCGAGAGCGAGGGAGAGCTTGCGAGAGCGAGGGAGAGCTTGCGAGAGCGAGGGAGAGCTTGCGAGAGCGAGAGCGAGGGAGAGCTCGCGAGAGCGAGAGCGAGGGAGAGCTTGCGAGAGCGAGGGAGAGCTTGCGAGAGCGAGGGAGAGCTTGCGAGAGCGAGAGCGAGGGAGAGCTTGCGAGAGCGAGAGCGAGGGAGAGCTTGCGAGAGCGAGGGAGAGCTTGCGAGAGCGAGGGAGAGCTTGCGAGAGCGAGAGCGAGGGAGAGCTTGCGAGAGCGAGGGAGAGCTTGCGAGAGCGAGGGAGAGCTTGCGAGAGCGAGGGAGAGCTTGCGAGAGCGAGAGCGAGGGAGAGCTCGCGAGAGCGAGAGCGAGGGAGAGCTTGCGAGAGCGAGGGAGAGCTTGCGAGAGCGAGGGAGAGCTTGCGAGAGAGCTTGCGAGAGCGAGGGAGAGGCTTGCAGAGCGAGGGAGAGGCTTGCCGAGAAGCGATGGAGAGCTTTGCTGAGAGCGAGAGGGAGGGAGAGCTTGCGAGAGCGACGGGAGAGCTTGCGAGAGCGAGGGAGAGCTTGCGAGAGCGACGTGAGAGAGCTGCGAGAGGCGAGAGCGAGGGAGAGCTTGCGAGAGCGAGGGAGAGCTTGCGAGAGCGAGGGAGAGCCTTGCGAGAGCGAGAGCGAGGGAGAGCTTGCGAGAGCGAGGGAGAGCTTGCGAGAGCGAGGGAGAGCTTGCGAGAGCGAGGGAGAGCTTGCGAGAGCGAGGGAGAGCTTGCGAGAGCGAGGGAGAGCTTGCGAGAGCGAGGGAGAGCTTGCGAGAGCGAGGGAGAGCTTGCGAGAGCGAGAGCGAGGGAGAGCTTGCGAGAGCGAGGGAGAGCTTGCGAGAGCGAGGGAGAGCTTGCGAGAGCGAGAGCGAGGGAGAGCTTGCGAGAGCGAGGGAGAGCTTGCGAGAGCGAGAGCGAGGGAGAGCTTGCGAGAGCGAGGGAGAGCTTGCGAGAGCGAGAGCGAGGGAGAGCTTGCGAGAGCGAGGGAGAGCTTGCGAGAGCGAGGGAGAGCTTGCGAGAGCGAGAGCGGGGAGAGCTTGCCGAGAGCGAGGGAGAGCTTGCGAGAGCGAGAGCGAGGGAGAGCTTGCGAGAGCGAGGAGAGCGAGGGAGAGCTTGCGAGAGCGAGGGAGAGCTTGCGAGAGCGAGGGAGAGCTTGCGAGAGCGAGGGAGAGCTTGCGAGAGCGAGGGAGAGCTTGCGAGAGCGAGAGCGAGGAGAGCTTGCGAGAGCGAGAGCGAGGGAGAGCTTGCGAGAGCGAGGGAGAGCTTGCGAGAGCGAGAGCGAGGGAGAGCTTGCGAGAGCGAGGGAGAGCTTGCGAGAGCGAGGGAGAGCTTGCGAGAGCGAGGGAGAGCGAGGGAGAGCTTGCGAGAGCGAGGGAGAGCGAGGGAGAGCTTGCGAGAGCGAGGGAGAGCGAGGGAGAGCTTGCGAGAGCGAGAGCGAGGGAGAGCTTGCGAGAGCGAGAGCGAGGGAGAGCTTGCGAGAGCGAGGGAGAGCTTGCGAGAGCGAGGGAGAGCTTGCGAGGGAGAGCTTGCGAGAGCGAGCGAGAGCGAGGGAGAGCTTGCGAGCGAGAGCGAGGGAGAGCTTGCGAGAGCGAGAGCGAGGGAGAGCTTGCGAGAGCGAGAGCGAGGGAGAGCTTGCGAGAGCGAGGGAGAGCTTGCGAGAGCGAGGGAGAGCTTGCGAGAGCGAGGGAGAGCTTGCGAGAGCGAGGGAGAGCTTGCGAGAGCGAGGGAGAGCTTGCGAGAGCGAGGGAGAGCTTGCGAGAGCGAGAGCGAGGGAGAGCTTGCGAGAGCGAGGGAGAGCTTGCGAGAGCGAGGGAGAGCTTGCGAGAGCGAGGGAGAGCTTGCGAGAGCGAGAGCGAGGGAGAGCTTGCGAGAGCGAGGGAGAGCTTGCGAGAGCGAGGGAGAGCTTGCGAGCGAGCGAGGGAGAGCTTGCGAGAGCGAGAGCGAGGGAGAGCTTGCGAGAGCGAGAGCGAGGGAGAGCTTGCGAGAGCGAGGGAGAGCTTGCGAGAGCGAGGGAGAGCTTGCGAGAGCGAGAGCGAGGGAGAGCTTGCGAGAGCGAGGGAGAGCTTGCGAGAGCGAGAGCGAGGGAGAGCTTGCGAGAGCGAGGGAGAGCTTGCGAGAGCGAGGGAGAGCTTGCGAGAGCGAGGGAGAGCTTGCGAGGGAGAGCTTGCGAGAGCGAGGGAGAGCTTGCGAGAGCGAGAGCGAGGGAGAGCTTGCGAGAGCGAGAGCGAGGGAGAGCTTGCGAGAGCGAGAGCGAGGGAGAGCTTGCGAGAGCGAGGGAGAGCTTGCGAGAGCGAGGGAGAGCTTGCGAGAGCGAGGGAGAGCTTGCGAGAGCGAGGGAGAGCTTGCGAGAGCGAGGGAGAGCTTGCGAGAGCGAGAGCGAGGGAGAGCTTGCGAGAGCGAGGGAGAGCTTGCGAGAGCGAGGGAGAGCTTGCGAGAGCGAGGGAGAGCTTGCGAGAGCGAGGGAGAGCTTGCGAGAGCGAGGGAGAGCTTGCGAGAGCGAGGGAGAGCTTGCGAGAGCGAGGGAGAGCTTGCGAGAGCGAGAGCGAGGGAGAGCCTGCGAGAGCGAGGGAGAGCTTGCGAGAGCGAGGGAGAGCTTGCGAGAGCGAGGGAGAGCTTGCGAGAGCGAGGGAGAGCTTGCGAGAGCGAGGGAGAGCTTGCGAGAGCGAGAGCGAGGGAGAGCTTGCGAGAGCGAGGGAGAGCTTGCGAGAGCGAGAGCGAGGGAGAGCTTGCGAGAGCGAGGGAGAGCTTGCGAGAGCGAGGGAGAGCTTGCGAGAGCGAGAGCGAGGGAGAGCTTGCGAGAGCGAGGGAGAGCTTGCGAGAGCGAGAGCGAGGGAGTGCTTGCGAGAGCGAGGGAGAGCTTGCGAGAGCGAGGGAGAGCTTGCGAGAGCGAGGGAGAGCTTGCGAGAGCGAGGGAGAGCTTGCGAGAGCGAGGGAGAGCTTGCGAGAGCGAGGGAGAGCTTGCGAGAGCGAGAGCGAGGGAGAGCTTGCGAGAGCGAGGGAGAGCGAGGGAGAGCTTGCGAGAGCGAGAGCGAGGGAGAGCTTGCGAGAGCGAGGGAGAGCTTGCGAGAGCGAGAGCGAGGGAGAGCTTGCGAGAGCGAGGGAGAGCTTGCGAGAGCGAGGGAGAGCTTGCGAGAGCGAGGGAGAGCTTGCGAGAGCGAGGGAGAGCTTGCGAGAGCGAGAGCGAGGGAGAGCTTGCGAGAGCGAGGGAGAGCTTGCGAGAGCGAGGGAGAGCTTGCGAGAGCGAGGGAGAGCTTGCGAGAGCGAGAGCGAGGGAGAGCTTGCGAGAGCGAGGGAGAGCTTGCGAGAGCGAGGGAGAGCTTGCGAGAGCGAGAGCGAGGGAGAGCTTGCGAGAGCGAGGGAGAGCGAGGGAGAGCTTGCGAGAGCGAGAGCGAGGGAGAGCTTGCGAGAGCGAGGGAGAGCTTGCGAGAGCGAGAGCGAGGGAGAGCTTGCGAGAGCGAGAGCGAGGGAGAGCTTGCGAGAGCGAGAGCGAGGGAGAGCTTGCGAGAGCGAGGGAGAGCTTGCGAGAGCGAGGGAGAGCTTGCGAGAGCGAGGGAGAGCTTGCGAGAGCGAGGGAGAGCTTGCGAGAGCGAGGGAGAGCTTGCGAGGGAGAGCTTGCGAGAGCGAGCGAGAGCGAGGGAGAGCTTGCGAGCGAGAGCGAGGGAGAGCTTGCGAGAGCGAGAGCGAGGGAGAGCTTGCGAGAGCGAGAGCGAGGGAGAGCTTGCGAGAGCGAGAGCGAGGGAGAGCTTGCGAGAGCGAGGGAGAGCTTGCGAGAGCGAGGGAGAGCTTGCGAGAGCGAGGGAGAGCTTGCGAGAGCGAGAGCGAGGGAGAGCTTGCGAGAGCGAGGGAGAGCTTGCGAGAGCGAGGGAGAGCTTGCGAGAGCGAGGGAGAGCTTGCGAGAGCGAGAGCGAGGGAGAGCTTGCGAGAGCGAGAGCGAGGGAGAGCTTGCGAGAGCGAGGGAGAGCTTGCGAGAGCGACGGAGAGCTTGCGAGAGCGAGAGCGAGGGAGAGCTTGCGAGAGCGAGGGAGAGCTTGCGAGAGCGAGAGCGAGGGAGAGCTTGCGAGAGCGAGAGCGAGGGAGAGCTTGCGAGAGCGAGGGAGAGCTTGCGAGAGCGAGGGAGAGCTTGCGAGAGCGAGGGAGAGCTTGCGAGAGCGAGGGAGAGCTTGCGAGAGCGAGAGCGAGGGAGAGCTTGCGAGAGCGAGAGCGAGGGAGAGCTTGCGAGAGCGAGAGCGAGGGAGAGCTTGCGAGAGCGAGGGAGAGCTTGCGAGAGCGAGGGAGAGCTTGCGAGAGCGAGGGAGAGCTTGCGAGGGAGAGCTTGCGAGAGCGAGGGAGAGCTTGCGAGAGCGAGAGCGAGGGAGAGCTTGCGAGAGCGAGAGAGAGGGAGAGCTTGCGAGAGCGAGAGCGAGGGAGAGCTTGCGAGAGCGAGGGAGAGCTTGCGAGAGCGAGGGAGAGCTTGCGAGAGCGAGGGAGAGCTTGCGAGGGAGAGCTTGCGAGGGAGAGCTTGCGAGAGCGAGGGAGAGCTTGCGAGAGCGAGGGAGAGCTTGCGAGAGCGAGGGAGAGCTTGCGAGGGAGAGCTTGCGAGAGCGAGGGAGAGCTTGCGAGGGAGAGCTTGCGAGAGCGAGGGAGAGCTTGCGAGGGAGAGCTTGCGAGAGCGAGGGAGAGCTTGCGAGGGAGAGCTTGCGAGAGCGAGGGAGAGCTTGCGAGGGAGAGCTTGCGAGAGCTTGCGAGGGAGAGCGAGGGAGAGCTTGCGAGGGAGAGCTTGCGAGAGCGAGGGAGAGCTTGCGAGAGCTTGCGAGAGCGAGGGAGAGCTTGCGAGAGCGAGGGAGAGCTTGCGAGAGCGAGGGAGAGCTTGCGAGGGAGAGCTTGCGAGGGAGAGCTTGCGAGGGAGAGCTTGCGAGGGAGAGCTTGCGAGAGCGAGGGAGAGCTTGCGAGAGCGAGGGAGAGCTTGCGAGAGCTTGCGAGAGCTTGCGAGGGAGAGCTTGCGAGGGAGAGCTTGCGAGAGCGAGAGAGAGGGAGAGCTTGCGAGAGCGAGGGAGAGCTTGCGAGAGCGAGGGAGAGCTTGCGAGAGCGAGGGAGAGCTTGCGAGAGCGAGGGAGAGCTTGCGAGAGCGAGGGAGAGCTTGTGAGAGCGAGAGAGAGGGAGAGCTTGTGAGAGAGAGGGAGAGCTTGCGAGAGAGAGAGGCAGGGTTTGTGAGAGAACGAGAGAGAGAGAGGCAGGGTTTGTGAGAGAGAGAGGCAGGGTTTGTGAGAGAGAGAGGCAGGGTTTGTGAGAGAGAGAGGCAGGGTTTGTGAGAGAGAGAGGCAGGGTTTGTGAGAGCGATTGTGAGAGAGCGAGGGAGATTGTGTGTGAGAGGGAGATTGTGAGAGAGAGAGAGGGAGATTGTGAGAGGGAGAGAGATTGTGAGACAGAGATGGAGGTTGTGAGACAGAGAGAGAGGAAGATTGTGAGAGAGAGAGAGGAAGATTGTGAGAGAGAGGAAGATTGTGAGAGAGAGGGAGATTGTGTGAGAGAGGGAGATTGTCTGAGAGAGAGGGAGATTGTCTGAGAGAGAGGGAGATTGTCTGAGAGAGAGGGAGATTGTCTGAGAGAGAGGGAGATTGTGTGAGAGAGGGAGATTGTGTGAGAGAGAGGGAGATTGTGAGAGGGAGATTGTGAGAGAGAGAGGGAGATTGTGAGAGAGAGAGGGAGATTGTGTGAGAGAGAGGGAGATTGTGTGAGAGAGAGGGAGATTGTGTGAGAGAGAGGGAGATTGTGTGAGTGAGAGGGAGATTGTGTGAGAGAGGGAGATTGTGTGAGAGAGAGGGAGATTGTGAGAGGGAGATTGTGAGAGAGAGGGAGATTGTGAGAGAGAGGGAGATTGTGTGAGAGAGAGGGAGATTGTGTGAGAGAGAGGGAGATTGTGTGAGAGAGAGGGAGATTGTGTGAGAGAGAGGGAGATTGTGTGAGAGAGAGGGAGATTGTGTGAGAGAGAGGGAGATTGTGAGAGAGAGAGAGGGAGATTGTGAGAGAGAGAGAGGGAGATTGTGAGAGAGAGAGAGGGAGATTGTGAGAGAGAGAGGGAGATTGTGAGAGAGAGAGGGAGATTGTGTGAGAGAGAGGGAGATTGTGTGAGAGAGAGGGAGATTGTGTGAGAGAGAGGGAGATTGTGAGAGAGAGAGAGGGAGATTGTGAGAGAGAGAGAGGGAGATTGTGAGAGAGAGAGAGGGAGATTGTGAGAGAGAGAGGGAGATTGTGAGAGAGAGAGGGAGATTGTGTGAGAGAGAGGGAGATTGTGTGAGAGAGAGGGAGATTGTGAGAGAGAGAGGGAGATTGTGAGAGAGAGAGGGAGATTGTGAGAGAGAGAGGGAGATTGTGAGAGAGAGAGGGAGATTGTGAGAGAGAGAGGGAGATTGTGTGAGAGAGAGAGGGAGATTGTGAGAGGGAGAGGGAGATTGTGTGAGAGAGAGAGGGAGATTGTGAGAGGGAGATTGTGAGAGAGAGAGATGGAGATTGTGAGAGAGAGAGAGGGAGATTGTGAGAGAGAGAGGGAGATTGTGTGAGAGAGAGGGAGATTGTGAGAGGGAGATTGTGAGAGAGAGGGAGATTGTGAGAGAGAGAGGGAGATTGTGAGAGAGAGAGGGAGATTGTGAGAGAGAGAGGGAGATTGTGAGAGAGAGAGGGAGATTGTGTGAGAGAGGGAGATTGTGTGAGAGAGGGAGATTGTGTGTGAGAGGGAGATTGTGTGTGAGAGAGCGAGGGAGATTGTGAGAAGGAGATTGTGTGAGAGAGGGAGATTGTCTGAGAGAGAGAGAGAGGGAGATTGTGTGAGAGAGAGGGAGATTGTGTGTGTGAGAGAGAGAGGGAGATTGTGAGAGAGAGAGAGAGAGAGAGAGGGAGATTGTGTGTGAGAGAGGGAGATTGTGTGTGTGAGAGATGGAGATTGTGTGTGAGAGAGAGGGAGATTGTGTGTGAGAGAGAGGGAGATTGTGTGTGAGAGAGAGGGAGATTGTGTGTGAGAGAGAGGGAGATTGTGTGTGAGAGAGAGGGAGATTGTGTGAGAGAGAGGGAGATTGTGTGTGAGAGAGAGATGGAGATTGTGTGAGAGAGATGGAGATTGTGTGTGAGAGAGAGAGGGAGATTGTGTGTGAGAGAGAGAGGGAGATTGTGTGTGAGAGAGGGAGATTGTGTGTGTGAGAGAGGGAGATTGTGTGTGTGAGAGAGATGGGGATTGTGTGTGAGAGAGATGGAGATTGTGTGAGAAGGAGATTGTGTGAGAGAGAGGGAGATCGTGTGTGTGTGTGAGAGAGAGAGGGAGATTGTGTGTGAGAGAGAGAGGGAGATTGTGTGTGAGAGAGGGAGATTGTGTGTGTGAGAGATGGAGATTGTGTGTGTGAGAGATGGAGATTGTGTGTGAGAGAGAGGGAGATTGTGTGTGAGAGAGAGGGAGATTGTGTGTGAGAGAGGGAGATTGTGTGTGAGAGAGGGAGATTGTGTGTGTGAGAGAGATGGAGATTGTGTGAGAGAGATGGAGATTGTGTGTGAGAGAGATGGAGATTGTGTGTGTGAGAGAGGGAGATTGTGTGTGTGAGAGAGGGAGATTGTGTGTGTGAGAGAGATGGGGATTGTGTGTGTGAGAGATGGGGATTGTGTGTGAGAGAGATGGGGATTGTGTGTGTGAGAGATGGGGATTGTGTGTGAGAGAGATGGAGATTGTGTGAGAGAGAGAGAGAGAGAGAGGGAGATTGTGTGAGAGAGGGAGATTGTGAGAGACAGAGCTGGAGATTGAGAGGGAGGGAGATATTGAGGGGGGGGAGATTGTGTGAGAGAGCTAGGTTGTGTGAGAGAGAGAGAGAGAGAGAGAGAGAGAGAGAGAGAGAGAGAGATAGAGATGTGTGTGAATTACCTTGGTCTGTGCCAGTCTCTACTAATAACGAAGACTTGTGAGTTTAACTACTGTGCAATTGTAACTGTTACTATGGTTACAGTTGTTTATAGGCCACGCATTATACAGTTTGAATGCACACCACCTAGCCAATCAGAATCAAGTATTCAGACAGACCATAATCTAAGTGGAATAAAACACTAGACGTGTACTTACTGTTATTGGAAAATAATCAACTTTGCGTCATGTAGGTCCACTTCACCTCACTGTAATGTTGATTTTATTTTATTGCAACAGAACATTCTGTTTTATGCTACATGTTCGCTTCTTACAGAAACAGTTTGGATTTGTTTTCTTTTTGTTTTTTTTTCTCTCTGATATCCAATCCAGCATTCTACTGTTGATGTCAGCCTGATACAGATACCGCATATCCGTCTCTAATGTTAAGCCTAACAGCGTTTGAGCGGTTGTTGACTTGATTAAATAATTTGTGTCTGACCTCAATCAGCACCAAGAGTTTGATTTCTGAGGATCATTACCTAATGAGAGCTTCTCCATTTGTTTTTTCTTTGTTTTTCTTCCCCGGTTCTTGTGCAGGAGCTGGTTTAGAATGTCCTGTGTGTAAAGAAGACTACACCGAGGGAGAGAGCGTTAGACAACTTCCATGCAATCACCTCTTTCACAATGACTGTATAGTGCCCTGGCTCGAACAGGTATCTCTCTCGTCTTCTCCCAACTTCTACTTTGCTTCGCTTTCTGCTTTGAAATGCTGTGGTTTCATTTGCTGGTGCTATTTAAAAAATTTTTTTTTGCTTTTTAAGACACCGATTTATTGTCGTGTTTGCTCAGACATTGTCCTAGCTTTCAATCCTTACAGAAGTATGATCTTGCAGAGGACAATTTTGTAATCGCTGAGTCACCACATGTCTGACTGGAGATTTTTCATAGCAAAGCAGTAAAGCAATTAGCATGAAAAACTCTGTTCAGAGTTTACAGGCTGGTGGTCCACACAAAGCAAATCTCTGTTCAGGTGAACTAGAACCACAATTCCTAAAAGTTGGGACAGTATGGAAAATGCAAAAAAAAAAAAGTTATTTGAGAATTCACTTCACCATGTACTATATTGAAAACACATCAATAACACATTATTTAATGTTTTACTTTGTGAATTTACTTTATTTTTGAAAATACATGATCATTTCAAATCTGATGCCTGCAACACACTCTAAAAGAGTTGGGACAGTCGACTGTTTACCACTGTGTGACATCACCTTTTCTTTTAATAACATTTATTAAGCGTTTGGGCGCTGAGTGAAGACACCAGTTGGTTAAGTTTAGCAGGCGGAATTTTCCCCCGTTCATCCATTATGCATTTCTTCAGCTGCGCAACTGTATGGGGCCGTTATTGTGCGCTTCATAATACGCCACACGTTCTCAATCGGAGACAGGTCAGGACTGCAGGCAAGCCATGCTAACACCCGCACTCTCTGCTTACGCAACCATGCACTTGTAATCCGGGCAGAATGTGGTTCTGGGTTGTCCTGCTCTAGATGGCAGCATATGTTGCTCAAAAATGTGTACATATCTTTCTGCATTAATGATGCCCTCACAGATGTGCAAGTTACCCATGCCATGGGCACTGACACACCCCCATACCATGACAGACACTGGCTTTTGGACCTGACGCTGATAACAGCTTGGATGGTCCTTTTCCTCTTTGGCCCGGAGAACACGACTGCTGTTTTGCCCCAAAATTGTGAAATGTCGACTCGTCAGACATTTCATGTAAATGTCTTTGTGAAATGATCTTTCTTTTTGTGTAGCACAACAGTCACTAAAGGGGGCGGTGGTTGTATTTGGTAGTATTATTTAATAATGGTAGAAAACAAGTTTTTTTTTTTTTTTTTTTTTTTTTTTACAATTTGTAGGCCAGTGTTCTTAGAAAGAAGTAGAATAAAATCTTATTCATATTATTGTATAATCCTCTGTTAACACTTCATGCATGGGGAATGGCTTTAATTTTAGAATTAGGACACTGATTAGACATGACTATTTGTTATCATAACTCATTGTGTCTGCTGTGTGTGGTGTGTTTGTCCTTTGTCCACAGCATGACACATGTCCGGTGTGCAGGAAGAGCTTGAGCGGCCAGAATACAGCCACGGATCCTCCTGGCTTATCAGGAATGAACTTCTCACCTTCCTCATCCTCCTCCTCCTCTTCCAGTTCCCCCAGTAACGAGAACGCTGCCAACAACTCCTAAAATTAGTCCGCAATCCTTCCTGACACACACACATACGCATACACACATACAGACACACGCGAAACCCCTTCACATCTTACTATCTCAGTCAGAGAGGGCGTGGCCAATCCTGTTAAAGCTCAAACCATTCACTCACATTTTAGTAATGCAGCCCTGAAGAGCCAGGAGCGTTCTAGATTGTTCTAGCCCTCCAGTTCACACTCTGTTCTGCTGTTACTGAGAATGACGTGAGGGCTGAGCTGAAACCTGATCGTCTATAATACACCCTTTAAGGCCAACGCCTCATTATCCTCCTCCTCCTCATCATCATTACCATCATCACCATCATCATCATCATCATCATTATGATCTGACTCCCTGGAGCAAGCGCCAAAGGACATGTCGACAAGCAAACAAAGGAGAGAAAACACACACACACCACCTTCACCTGTATTCCACTACTTTTTTTAAATTATTGAACTGGAGCATGATGGTTCTTCTTTTTTTCTTTTCTTTCTTTTTTTTTTTTTTTTTTTTTTTTTTTAACACATGACAAGCTGTCCCATACAAACAGGGATTTTAATTCAAAAAGTGACTGGGGGGTAAAATAAAGGGGGGAAAAAAGGGATGACTGATGTTAGAAGATGTATATAGAACTCTTGCAGACACACACACACACACACACACACACACACACACACACACACACACACACACACACACACACACACACACACACACGCGCGCACACACACATTCTCACACCCAGCCAATTGCAGGATTTGAATGTCATTTTAATAGAGACTGTTATGTCTCATTCCCATAAAGGGAAAACCTTCAACTAGAACAATTTTTTTTCTTTAGTTTTTATTAAAATGATTTTTAAAATTCATATATATCGGCGGCTAAGAGGTGTACTCTGTGAATACGCATATAGCGATATTTATTGATGGGGCGGGGGAAACAATTAGACAACAGATGAATGAACAAATAACATGTTAAAAAAAGACAAGCAGATCAGTTGTCTCAAGTTTGTGTAAATAATTTATTTGCACAATATTTTATTTTCTTCATGATTAGAACCTTATGTATGGATGTGAATGCAGCAGGTAGAAAATCACTTAATACAGCCCGTTTTTTTTCTTAATTTTTTAAGAATGTTTATATAGTGTGTGTGTGTGTGGTTTTATTATTATTTTTTTTTTTAGGATTTAATTTAGATCCACACAGCCTCCATGTTCCCCTCATCCTCAAGCAGACTATTTTTATTTTATTTATTTTTTTATCCTGTTCACTTTCCCCTTACACATATGCAGTGATTCAGTTCAGTGCAGCTGTTGTTTTTTAAATTTTTTTTTTTAACTTATTCTGAGTTAAATGATTTGTTTTTGTAAATCATAATAAACTGAAAGAAGAACGTACAGAAGCATCGTTCTTAGGAAATTAGGATGATGAAAAAGACAATTTTGTCTCATGAACAATCACACTTTGGTGTTTTTCTGCTAAAATTTTTATGAACATGTAGTGTTTTTTAAAAAATTAAATAAATATCTAAGTATTAATATATTAACTGTTAATAATATTGACGTACATAAAAGATATAGATTCAAACTGAACCAAAAGTAACACTCCAAATAACAAAAAATAGATATCCAAAATGAATCAAAGAGAACTTCAAATAACGCAACAAAATTAGACAGTAGTAGTTTTTATTTCACCTCTAGAGGCTGCTCTCGTACTGTATAATGACCGCGGACGCGACCTGGAAAAAAAACTCTCAGTGTGGATTTTTTGCCAATAACTTAGTTCCAGCAATTGGTCGACCTCTAGTTGATGATTATTTTTTGTAACAGCAGCTCTGTCGTTAGTCTCGGCTGAATTTCAAATCACAGGTTTATATTAATGCGCTTGTTCTTGCTCTGTGTCCGATTCATAACTCGGAAAAAGCAAAGAAAATGCCCCCTCGACTTGGAATTCCTATTTGGATAATTTGGAAGGTCGCCTCAACCTCAATTTCATCAAGTGCTCTCAAATCAACATGGCTGCAGTAAACAAACTAACACCTTTTTGTGCTGTGTAATATACGTCACTTAGTTCACAGTTAGCTGGCTAGATTGTTGCTAACAACAGGCGGTGTCCATGTTTATTTCCCCCACTTTGTAGCTCAAAACACACACAGAGGTCGAAAATGACGTAATTCCGATTTCCTATATCTGAGTCTGACGTAACGTAGTATGTTAGCGTTTCTATAGTAACATCTAATTCGCAGGTGTAATCTAAGCGTAATACTTGACAGATTTAAAGAGTTCTCATTTCACAAATAAAGATGTCTAATCATTGATATGTGAAGCTTTCCCTAAAAGAGATGTGTTAACTTCTGTTGTAATGAGTCTCCAGTGTCAGTGCTTTGTAGCAGGGAGAGGTAAAGCTGTAGCTTTGAAGTTTTCCATCATGGGAGAGTTTTAAGAAGCTGTGTGTTTTTTTCCTTTCTTCTTCTTCTTTATTAACTTACAGTGAAGGTGAGTGAAGGACGGCCTATAGCTGTTATAATGTAAGTCATAACAGGAACACAACTATAAATGGATAAAAATACACGGTTCATAAATAAATTGGCAGGTTTCTATGGTATAAAGTAAAGAAAGCACGTGCACCACTGTACACGTACAGACAAGTTCTTACGTGCTCTCAGCTACACAGCTGTGTGAGGAAGTCTGTGTTATCAGCTCTACTCTAGTTGCTTCTTCTTGTGACCCATTTTTAGCTCTCATATCTATGTGTTTGACGTCTTCAACTTGACCACACGCAGGAATCTGAATGCACTACCAAGAACTGTTTTTATATAAGCCTTCTAACGCTGTTTTTTTTCCCAAAAGTACAGCATTCCTCACTAAATTACAAAATAGCCTAATTACTTTGAATTACTTTAAATCAATTGAGAATCGAGTCACACTGAGACTGATCCTTAATTAATCAAGTGTTCATCTTTAAAATGCTAAACTCAAAACAGCTGCGTAAACCACCACCACAAACACCATGTGAATAGACTGAAAACACAAATCGATCTAATGCACCAGACTCAATAAAGATCAATATCTAATGGAAATTTTTAACTAATCGGAACTAATCAATATTGCAGTAGTGTTTATTATTATTTTTTAAATTAGAAATATTCTTATTGACTGAAAATACTCAAATGTAGTGGGTTAAATCAATATCTAAGTGTTAATTACAAGATGGGAAACATTGTTATAGGAGGATATTACTGTTTAAAATAAATGTGACATCAGACGCTTTTCGAAAAACAAACAGATGGTGTGGGAGCAGGATGTGCGTACAATGATTTCAGATTTCAGAAAAATAAATAAACAAAAATAAGAACCTCAGTGCCTGAAAAGTCAATTCTTGGTCATGGTGGTGGTGGACTCAGATTTTTGGTGCCCCTACACACACACTAACAAAGCAAGGGTTGCTGCTGTACTAATGAACCCCCTGAGTCCTAAGCACCCAGCCCCCCCCCAAGAGTACTTCATGACTCATTCGTCTTCTGCAGTCTGGGAGGCTCGAAGGTCAAATATGGCCTGTGGTGAACACTCATTATCCCATTACATGTTTGTAATGTGTGATAACGGGGTGCTCAGCGCTGATACTTCGGGCTCAGTGGCGCTGATTTCTCAGCTTATCATGACAGCTGTGTAGCTGACGCGCTGCTTTACAGCTGCAAAGCTTTTTGCTCTGCTATGTATTAGTCATGCAGGACAATTACAATAAGTAAGGAATCAAACGTAACAGTGCATGCTGTTATAGGAAAAGGAAAAAATAAAAAAATGTTGGATTGTGATGTGGCCCAATACAAAGGCGAGTTGTTATTATCACCCCGAAGTTGATTATTTTCCAAGTGTTTTGAAGTCTTTTATTTTGCTTAGCAATATGCCAACAGTTACATTATGTTTTCAGTTTGTCTCTGCATGATTTATATGGAATTATTTACTGGAACAAACAGATGAACTAATGAATTCAAGTACTTCAGAACATGATCAAGGTCACAGCAAGGTCAAATGTCTAAAATACAGTCTCCTCCGAATGTACTGGAACGGTAAGGACAATTCTTTAAATTTTTCCCCCTATACAATGAAGACATTTGGGTTTGAGATCAAAAGATGAATATGAAACGATAGATCAGAATTTCAGCTTTCATTTCCTCATATTTACATCTAGATGTGTTGAGCAACTTAGAACATGACCACTTTTGTTTGAACCCAACCATTATTCAAGTTATCTAAAATTTTGGAACATGTGACTGATAACTGTGTTTTTTGCTGGCCAGGTGTGCCCTGTTACGTTGATTATTTTAACAATTAATAGGTCTGAATGTCTGCTCTTGGATTGAGCCCTGGTTTCATCTGTGAACCAACATGAAGACCAGAGAGCTGTCTATGGGAGAAAAGCAAGCCATTTTGAAGCTGAGAAAAAAGGAAAAAATCAATCACAAGCATTGCACATACATTGGTCATAGCCAATACAACTATTTGGAATGTCCTGAAAAAGAAAAAACAAATCACCTGGCGCCCTGGAGATTGCTTAGGATGGTACGGCTTGAAGTACCATGGAAATGGTTTTGGACCTCAATTCCACATGGACATTCACGCTGTGGTTGTTGGGGCTACAGTTGCTGCAATAGCCTTAGGACTGCAATTACCACATGCAATTTTTCCACATGCAATTTTCCATTAGTGAACAGCGGACTATTCATCCATCCATCCATCTTCTATACTGCTTAATCCTTTTCAGGGTCACAGGGAAACCTGGAGCCTATCCCAGGGAGCATCGGGCACAAGGCGGGGTACACCCTGGACAGGGTGCCAATCCATCGCAGGGCCCAATCACATACACACATTCACACACCCATTCATACACTTCATACACTTTGGACATGCCAATCAGACTACCATGCATGTCTTTGGACTGGGGGAGGAAACCGGAGTACCCGGAGGAAACCCCCGCAGCACGGGGAGAACATGCAAACTCTGCACACACATGGTAACAGTGGACTAGTTCAACAAAACAGACCTCATATAAAAAACATAATAAACTTTCCTTTACTTTCACACTATTCATTGTTACCCAGATGAGGACGGGTTCCCTTCTGAGTCTGGTTCCTCTCAATGTTTCTTCCTCATATCATCTTAGGGAGTTTTTCCTTGCCACCGTCACCACCAGCTTGATCAATAGGGATAAATTCACACATTTAAAATTTGTATCCAGCGTTTATATGTTTCTGTAAAGCTGCTTTGAGACAATGCCCATTGTTAAAAGCGCTATACAAATAAAACTGAATTGAGTTGAATATTTTATAAGTGTGTATCAAAAATAGATTGTGAATGGAAACCACAAAAAATGTAAAGAGCATGAGCTCCTACGATTGGGAGCCACTATATTAAAATACACAGATTCCATGCAGAAAATATTTGTGATTTTATTTAACATGCTTGCTTCTGCAAATGTTATTAGAGCTCTCTGGCTCGTAATTCTTGTATAGATGTTCCTTTCAAGTCCGGTGGTGCTGTGTGTCTAGAAAACATCAAGCACCACCATTTCAACGATTACTTCTGAATAGCGCGTCTTCTTCTGTCTTGGTTCCTGCGATCCCCTCCGTCTGGCTCGCCTCCAAGATCAATCCCAGTCTTGTCTCCTTTTCTCGGAACTCTGCCTTTTATGCAAATGAAGCCGGGAGCATCACACTCCTGTGTATCCAACCAGGAAGTGCGTGACGCTGCAGACACACAGAAACTGTGATTCAGTGTTATGCAGCTTGTCATCAGTCAGTCAGCAGCAGGCAGTTGAAGGTAAAAACAAGCAACTGGGGAAACAGGATGCCGTGACGGCTCACTGACCCTTTTTTAGGCACCGCATGATGTGTGTCCTCGACACATGGACGCCACGCTCCGGTCCACTGGGCTCAGACAACCTTTCAATGACATTGGCACACACCGGCTCTCTCAAGGTAAGCTTGCTTCTCTGCTGGGGGTAAATCTATGTCAGCTCAAGGGAACATGATCTGCGGAATGATCTGTCCCTCGTTCTTAAAGAGAACTGATGGGATGCGGGATCAAATAAATCAGTGGGCTTTATTGTTGAGTTGTTGTTAGTTGGTGTAAGTCATGTGCATGCCTTTACTCTGCCATGTGTAGAGTGCACTCTGTAGAAGTATGTAAAGAGATGTAGGAGCTCTGCGCTGATGAGCTTAATGACCTCTTTTAAAAATTATTCAAGGAATTGTTATATTATCTCTTGGATGCTTTGCTGTTTCTTTGAAGTCCAGATCAATGACAGATCCAAAAATCGGATCAAAAGTGCAGCTAAGAGAAAAGGTAGGATTCCTAACAAAAGTGTCCTGCAAGGCATACTGAAGACTCTATTCTCTCTCTATGTGTTTTGTGCTACCTTTAGAGTCAATGTGATTGAGATTGAGAACAGGTCTGTGCCTGACCACACTGCTCTCCTCTTGTTTTAGGATGTGAGACAGACTCTCATTTCTGTCACCAGGGGGCAGTAGGCTGATGTCATTGAGGGAAAAGTGTCAATGAGAACATTCTCTATGACAAGGACCTCACAATGTCGTTGCAATTTATTTTATGCTGATTACTCGAAAGCTTTCTTAGATACTGCAGTGGCATTTAAATAAACCTTGGTTCATAAAATGTTCAATTTATTTTAGCTAAGAACAGTTTTACAGATTGAATTGTTGTGCAGAGAAAACTGACAAAACAAACAAATAAATAATAAACAAAAAAATACACAAACAGTTAAATGTAAAAGACTTGTTTCAGTTGTTTAATTTATCAGGCACAGATATTGCAATTCAGTGGATCTTGCTAGTTTCTTTATTTGTGGATTTCGTTTACAGTTTTACGGACCAGAAATTAGCTCCACCCCCAGCCAGAATAGCTGGCATGACGAGCTCTTTGGCTTCGTTTTCTTAATAAGAAAGGTTAAAATGGTATTGGTTGCTGTGAAGAGGTATGCATTCCAATATTTTATGTTCAATTTTCCCTCACTCTTAGCAGAAGGCTATAATTTGTTGTTGTTGTTATTTATTTATTTATTTGTTTGTTTATTATTACAATGTCTTCTTTACAGGAAATTAAATCCAGCCAAGAAATTAGTCTCCTTAAACATTTAGAAACTCAAATATATACTCTTGATTTAAAAAAAGTTTAGTCTAGATCCCCAACAGAGTTATTAGATTTGTTTTCTGGTGAAAGCCTTAAATATTCTTGGGGGTTTTTTTCCCTATAAAAGAGAGTTCCAAGTAGACCCTAATTCCAACTAAATTCACACCTAAAGGGCTTTTTTGTTGTTGTTGTTGTTGTTGTAGGAAGTGTGTTGTCTTCCTGATATTACACATATATCACTGGATCTGTGGAGCACCTTTTAATTACAGCAGCCAAAACACTGATTAGGATATCTCTCTATATTTTAATTGAATAGCTGAAAATGAAATTTGCTTCTGATGTGTAGTCCCAAGACATGTTTGTTATCCAATCATTATTTATTTCATTTTACATCCAGTTTGGGTCTCATTCCCTGCTGAAATATCCAGCTTGGTCTGATCAGCTATTTAAACACAAGCTGCGTTGGTCAAACTGGTAGACTATACGAGCTGTTGAGTGCTGGTAGGTGGAAACTAAATGAGTTTCTGAATGCCCCGTTGTAGATGAATTATTTTTAAGAAAATAAGACAACAGTACAGCAATTTGAAAAGCACTGATTGATGGAAGCTGGAAAAACAGCTTACCAGCTGATAAAGATGATCTACCAGTCTGACCAACTGTTTTGTTTCTGGTAGATGGTCAAGCCATGCTGGGTTTATTAGCAGGGTTGTATTTCCAGTGCAAAAAAAAAAAAAAGAAGCAAACTTTAGACACCAGACTGGTGATCTGATATATTGGGAAATTGTGTGATTTTCATATTAACTGAAATGTTGCTTTATTCGTTTAAAGTACTTACACTATATGGTGCTGCATAAAAAGTTTGAGTTTTCCACTGAGCAGCACTAACCCTGAAGAGCATTAAGCCTGAATGAATGAATGAATGAATGAATGAATGAGATTATGCATAAAGCAAGAAAGCATATAGCAAAAAAAAAATCATTCTCTCTCTCTCTCTCTCTCTCTCTCTCTCTCTCTCTCTTTCTCTCTCTCTCTCTCTCTCTCTCTCTCTCTCTCTCTCTCTCTCTCTCTCTCACTTTCTCTATCTCTCACTCTCTCTATCTCTCTGTCTCTCTTTCTCTCTCTCGTAAATGGTTTCCCCTCAAGATTACCGGAGGCCAATTTTGATCCCACGAACGCGATGGACCGGAATGAGCTTTCCCCCGGGTCTGGAGCTGTCGCGCAAAAACCTGCGCTCGTGAGCGGTTGTGGCGCACCTTCGTCTCATTGCGCAAGCCGCTGCGACACCAGACTGTCCAACCAGTGCGGTCCGACCAAGCACGACATTATGGACAAGGCGGAGGACAGTGAAGAAGGGCCCAACTTTCAGCACCCTCGACTTAGGCGAGCTGGTGCCACCGGAGGTGGTGGAGGAGGAGGAGCAGGAGGCAACACTAAGATGCAAAACTTTGCGTCGGGAGGAGGAGCCGCGCTTAAGAGCTCCCCCAACGACGAGATCCCGGCGGTCCAGGACACTTCAGAGCTCGAGCAAGTGGAAGTAGTCGCTCCCACGGGCGCAGCCGCAGCAGCTAGGACGTTCGCGCCTGCGCGTCTGAGTGATGCGGCGGCACACGACGACCCCGATCCTGGGAAATCGTCTCCTCTAGCGCTCACGGTAGACGCCTGTAATGTTCCGGCAGAAGGAGGTGGCCACGGCGCAGCTCCGATTTCCGCAATGAAGTGCAACAAAAACGGCGAGTGCAGGAGAGGCTCAGGCACGGGCAGTTTGCGCTCCATTATGTCCAAGCAGGACAAGCAGGATGCGAATAAACGCGCCACGAGCTCCTCAACTTCAGTCACAGACGCGCCCGCTGCTCCCACGGGCCCTGGAGACTCCTCCAGTCCCGCCGCCGTCCCGGACAAAAAGGACTCCAGGGTGTCGTTTTCCAATGCACCGAGTCGGAAAACATCCGCTTCCATGCAGAGCCAGCAGCCCAGGAACTCCGTGACGTTCCTCAAATCCGAGGACGGAGCACAGATCGCATCCGAAGATGCTGAGACGCGCGGGAGCCAAGCGAGCTTCATGCAGAGGCAGTTCAGCAGCATGCTGCAGCCGGGGGTTAACAAATTCTCTCTACGAATGTACGGCAGCCAGAAAGGGGTGGAGAGAGAGCAGGAGCGCGTCAAGTCAGCTGGAAAGTGGATCATTCACCCTTACAGCGACTTCAGGTAAGCTATGAAAAAAAAAGTTATGTGTTAGAGTGTGTTGGTATGCAATCACTCCCTGGTGTACCATTATCAACCAGGGAATTCAATGATCAAAGCATTTCTAGCCACAAAACAAAATTGGAAGTTGAATGAAATCGGGTTTAAGAGATGTGTTCCTGTGTGCTGAAGCTGCTGTTTTATAGTAAAGTCAGCTGCTAGTTTTCAGCACCACAAGCAGCGGACAGCTCCAAAACAGACAGACATGACACATTTAAACTATCTATAGTAGCCTACGTATCTCTATTGCTCATGATGCGTTTTAATTATTCTCCATGTATCTCAAGAACTGACCTTTCTTTTCTCAGCCCTAACAGTTCTTGTGTTTCATTGGCTATTTAAGTTGATTCCATTCCCTAGCTTTGACACTGCATACTTAACCCTCGGTGTTGCAGTTTAAGTTTAACACTCTCTGGCGCATGAAGGATCCACACTAGGGTTGCCAGATCGGGCTGGGTGTTTCCTTCAGATTTTCTCAGTGGCAGGTTTTTAGGCATGGAGTGCTTGGTGATATTGGCGTTTTGGAGGGGGGGGGGGGGGGGGGGGGGGGGGGGGGGGGGGGCAGACACTTTCAGATGGCACAACGAAATGATGTTCCAATAGTGATTGGGGATATGATGATATTATTGTACAGGCTTCATAGTTGCTTTATAGTTCCTTATACTCTGCCGGTACACCTACACTACAGTCATGTAAATCAGCATGAGCTAGTTCATTAACTATGCATGAATTGGACAGGAGTAAAAGAGGTGTGATTTAAGGTTAGAAGTGAAGCAGCAAGGCTTTTTTTTTCTTTTCTTGAGTGACAGCAGACCAACCCAGTCTGTGTGTATTATATCGATCAGACATACACCATCTTCCTAGTGTTATCAATATCACAGCCTTGAAATCTTTAAATCAGGGGACTGATTATGAAATTCTGCAATGAAGACCACCATTCGAATCCATTTTATATTATTGAAAAAAAAGAAAGAAAAAAGAGAGATTCTTTGAGTGTTGTTGGCTCAAGTATCCCCACGAACGACCCTTGGCGCATAATGCACAGGTGTGTGTGTGTGTGTGTGTGTGCGCGCGCGCGCGCGTGTGCATGCATTTGTGTTTTAGAGAGCCGCGATTTTACTTCATCCGAGACTTTTCACCGTCACGTGCAATTATGACGCACAGGTTTGTGCGTTCGTCGTGACGTTACCTCTGCGGTACCATCTTAAAAATCAAAAAATTAAAAAGTAAGAAGGTGAGACGCTCGAACGTTTCTTTTTTATTTTCTCCCAGGCATTAGGTCATCATACGTTAAGAAAAAGAAATAATCCTCAAGAAGCCAATGTGGTCACGGATTACATCAGCCTGGAGTTATGAGTCAGCAGTGCGCCTCGGGAGTGGGAGCGGTGACCTTGAGCTCGCTCCACGCGCCGCGCGGAAACTCGTCACTTCCGCCAATCCGCAGACACTCCGGTGCACGTGCTCACTCAGCGCCACATAAACACTGTTGTGTTACCCTGCTGCCAGGGTCATTTCAGGTTATTCATGCGTAGTCAAAACAAAACCAGGAAGAAAAGCAGGTTCGATAGTTTAGTCTGCTTACAATTTAAATATTAGGCTTACACCAGATATCCAGTTTAACCAGCTCAGTTTCATTTCTTATTCGGTAAATAAATCTATAATATATAGTGAAATGTACTGATTTTCTTCTGTGTAGTGAAATGTATTGATTCTTTTTCTTTCAAAGAAATATAATGCACCATGTTGTTGAGTGTAGCACAAATGATGTACAGTACTATGCAAAAGTCTTAGGTACATGTAAAGAAATGCTGATGAGCAAACATGTCTAAGATCAAAGAAAATAATGAAATACAATGTTTCTACATAAAAAAAAATACTGTGAAGACCATTAAGCAGTAATAAATGTCAATATTTTGTGTGACAATCTTTTGCTTTAAAGTCCCAATGAAATCAAAATGGAAGTTTTGTGGCTTTTAGTGTGAATATGTTAGCCTTAAGGTTGTCTATAAGCTGGTGTGCTCCAAAGCAATGACAAAATTCACATTTAGAAGACATATCCATTGAAAATGTACAGTCTCTCTCTACCACCAATACGGAGCAACAAATTTGATGATATCATTCTGCACTTCAGCTTCTCATCAGATTTTTTGTCCAATCAAATGCTCTCTAGAATCTGAAAACATTCTAAAAATCACCTTGCTTAAAAGTTATTGGCTATTTAAAAAGGTGTGGAGCCACGCAATATGTCCTGCCCTGACTTCTTGTTTCAGTAGAAATGTTGTCAACACATCGAATAACACGCACATTTCAAGGTACTGAAGGGGAATTCAAAAAAAGTGTAGTCTCGTGTACATTTTGGGCAGTTTTATAAGGAAACGAGATGTAGGTTTTATTGAGCATTTTGCAGAAGCAGCCACGGTTGTTCTGGAGACTTTGACTGTCGCACTTGTTAGTTATTTTTGCAGCAAAAACCAGCAGCCTTCATTATGTTTTTTGTCTGAAAAGTGTCTCTTACCATTTAATACGCTGCTTTCGTTACTGACATACAAACATTTTTCTGTAACATTTAATTTTGTGCTGGAAAATTAATGTTGAGAAATCTGAAATGTTTTTGTACTGACTCGATATTGTGAAAGTCATAAAATAAAAATCTATAACAAAGTTTGTACTAAAAAATAGGATGCCTAAGACTTTTGCACGACACTGTATGTGATAGCAATTTCATTTGATTTAATTAATATTTAATATTTTTGGATAGAGTCAGTGTACACTATACTATATAGCCAAAAGTTTGTGGACACCTAACCATCACACTCGTATGTCCGTTTTGAACATCCCATTCCTCGTTTAGTCCCTCTTTGCTGTTATAATAACCTCCACACTTCTGAGAAGGCTTTCTGCTTGATTTTGGAGTGTGGCTGTGGGGATTGGTGTCCATTCAGCTACAAGAGCTTTAGTGAGATCAGGCACTGATATCATCCCAAAGGTGTTCAGTGAGGGTGAGGTCAGAGCTCTATGCAGGTCACTCAAGTTCTTCCATGCCAACCTTGGCAAAAGACGTCTTCATGGAGTTCGCTTTGTGCACAGGGGCACTGTCATCCTGGGACAGGTTTGGGCTTCTTATTTCCACTAAAGAGAAATTTATAATGCTACAGTGTACAAAGTCATCCTGTACAAAGTTTGGGGAAGAACCACATATGGGTGTGATGGTCAGGTGTCCACAAACCTTACTATATTATGTTCATTTATTTGAATAAATGGATGAATGTAAGTCTATGTGTAGAGTTTTATGACCTGAATTTTTGAGTTAATTAAATCAAAATGGGAGTGTGTAGGGTACTGTTTTGCTGCCAGTACAATTATAACACTAGTAATTAATCACTGCTCAATAATTAATTATAACACTATACAAATGCCATCGCTGACCACCTGGATAGTTTATCTAAATTGAACAAAAACTGAATGTTACGAAATGAGTTATTTTTATTTCATGATTATTATTGACAACAATATGTCTTAGTTTCAGGTTCAAGAAGGCACAAAAATCAATTCAGAAAAGAAAAGTGTGAAAAATCTAAATCTCTAAACAGATTTTTGCTGATATACACAGAGCAAAAATATGTATATTGTATGGTGAAATCTCTTTAGCTCAAAGAAGACACTATGACATTCTCTGTCATCCTGTTAGCACTGTGCAAATGCTACATTATTTATTCTATTTATAATCCTGTGTGACTGTGAGAAACAATAGGTCTATTAATTATATGACCACCTACCCTTCCTTTAAGTCAAGTTCAAAAATCAAATGCTTTTGTAGCAAGTATTTACTCCATGTCCAAAACATTGCATCTGGAGATTTAGTGTTGAGTTAAATGAAGATTTCATGAGCATATAAATATTACACCATTGTGTGTTTGATCATAATGGAGGCTTTTGCATTTGTCATACTAGCACTGATCATTTGTCTTGTTTTGTGTCCTGCTTTCCCTTCTCTCCAGGTTCTACTGGGACTTTACAATGCTTCTCTTCATGGTGGGCAACCTGATCATCATTCCAGTAGGCATCACGTTCTTCAAGGAGGAGACCACCACGCCTTGGATCATCTTCAACGTTGTCTCCGACACGTTCTTCCTAATGGACTTGGTGCTCAACTTCCGCACGGGCATCATCATCGAAGACAACTCCGACATCATCCTGGATCCCAAGACCATAAAGAAAAAGTACCTGAAGACATGGTTTGTGGTGGACTTTGTCTCGTCCATCCCCGTGGATTACATCTTTCTCATTGTGGAGAAGGGAATAGACTCGGAGATGTACAAGACAGCGCGGGCCCTGCGCATCGTGCGCTTCACGAAGATCCTCAGTTTGCTGAGGCTGCTGAGACTCTCCCGGCTCATCCGCTACATACACCAATGGGAGGAGGTAGGCTGCTTTCTGGATATAAGACAGATTAGAAAAACATGGGATTTTTTTTCAGAGGCTCACATTCAATCTAGTGGTGAAAGATTCCAACTTAAAGAATCCAGTGTCATGAAGGCAGGTTAGGCTAACGTCTCATTTGGTTTAAAGCTGAGAGAAGGGATAGGGGGTACTTTAACATGTCACAGTCTAACAGCGAAAACTATGATTGTCAGCACCCAGGAGAAATGTTTTGTACTGCATTAGCAAATGGATGTAGTACACCAAGTTTAGAAACTGGCTGCAGAAAGACACCGGGCATCATGCATAAACCTTTAGCAAAGTTATGTGTGGATTTTCAGTAAGCCAAACCAAGCAAAAAACTCCTGGCAGATTTATAAAAGTTTCAATAATTCAACTTTTTCGCACTCATGTGTGTATATTGACAAATGCCAGTCACTTGTGCATTACAAAATTACAGTTCACAACACAGCTAATTCATATTTAGTGACTCTAAATATAAAACTACATAAAAACCAAAACTCACAGAGCTAATGGTGGCAAAATTATGTATATGATGTAATGATATATGGTGAAACAGTGCCATCTAAATGAGGCATGCACTAAAATCTTCCAGTAATGCAGCTCAGCCACTGCAGTGCATCACTACCACAGGCATAGACTACCTCTAAGTCCTTTTAAGAATTGTGCCAATTCTTTTGCCCTCATTGAATGGCTAGTATTATTTGTCTAAATTTATGTAAAGCGACCGGAGACCATTCATTCAGCTGGCAACTTCTGGCGACATGATTGACAGCGACTGCAGGCGACTATATGTGGGCGTGTCCAGCACAACAACAAAGTTGGGAAATACATGAGGCTGGGAAGGGTTACAAAGCTATTTCAAAGGCTCTGGGACTCCAAAGGACCACAGTGAGAGCAACGACTCATCCCGCAAGTCACAAAAGAGCCAAGGACAACATCAAAGGAACTGCAGGCCTCTCTTGCATCAATAAAGGTCACTGTCCATGACTCCACTATCAGAAAGACACTGGGCAAAAATGGCATCCATGGAAGAGTGGCGAGGTGAAAATCACTGATAAATCACTAAGAACATTATGGCTCATCTGAATTTTTCCACAACACACCTTGATGATCCTCAGACCTTTTTGGAGAATGATCTGTGGATTGACGAGTTGAAAGTGGAACTGTTTGGAAGACAGGAGTCGAATTACATCTGGCATAAAGCAAACATAGAATTCCACAAAAAGAACATCAAACCTATGGTCAAGCATGGTGGTGGCAGTGTGATTGTGTGGGGATGCTTTGCTGCTTCAGGGCCTGGGCAACTTGCAATAATTGAGGGAAACATGAATTCTGCTCTCTACCAGAAAATCCTAAAGGAGCATGTTCGGTCTTCAGTCCGTAAGTTGAAACTCAAGCGCAGCAAGACAATGATCCAAAGCATAGGAGTAAGTCCAAGTCCTAGAAGTAAGTGAAAGTCTGATCTCCAGTTATCGGAAACATTTGGTTGCACTTATTGCTGCTGAAGGTGGCACAACCAGATTTTAAGTTTAAGGGGGCAATTAGTTTGTCACATAGGTGATGGGTGTTGGATAACTTTCTTTGCTTCAATTTAAAAAAAAAAGTGTTGTGTGTTTACTCAGGTTGCCTTTGTCTTTACGTTGTATTTCGTTTGAAGATCTAAAAGTATTTAGTATGAGATATACACAAAAACAGAAGAAATCAGGATGGGGCAAATACTTTTTTTCACAGCACTGTACAAACACTCTCCCTCCATAATATTTAATTTTAGCAGCAAGAAATTTTTTTTTTGTCAAAAGTGGAATTCTAGTTGCGCCATCCACTAATAAATGTTACTCTGGCAACCAGTAGTAGGAACACCTACTAGGGTCTTCGTAGTACAGCAACTGGCAACTTGCAGTGATAAAATCACTGTGTGTGTGAATGTACAGTACCTTTACATTATTGAGTCTCCTTATACGTTTATTTACACAAACTCAGTAACTCTTATAGGACACAAACATTTCTTCCAAACTAACTGAATTTTCATGAATCCCGCATTTCTTGTATAACCGCTCCTGTGAATGATTTATGAATGCATTTGTATCCAGATTAATTAAATGAAGGATCATCATTAGTAAATGTAGAATCATTAGGTGTTAATATTTCTTTGTGTTGTAGAACGTGAGCACCATAAGAGTGTAGTTTATATAACAACCCCGACGCACCCTTTTGATGCATACAGAAGATGCCCTTTTGATGATCCTCCAGAGGATTTTTATAAACAACTCTCATTCATTTTTCCCTACAAATACCTAGAAAAGGTATAATGTACAGTAAGAGCAAACAAGGTTATCAGTTCATGCTGAGTTTTATGTACTCCATTTCTAACATGGTAATTGTGATATTGTACATCCTGGACATTTCCACAAAAAAAACAAACAAACAAAAAAACCCATAAGCATCCAGCAACTTCTAAGCGTTTCCATAAGGATTAAGTACAAAATTTTACTAACACATCAACTGCTTCCAGTGAATTTGTAATTAAATTAATAATAAAAAAAAGATATCACAATATCCACAATATCTCAATATCTCTTATTTAAGGCTACTTCTTACTGACAGCAAAAAGTACATGTGTTCAATTAAGTTTATTTCTCTGCAGCCTCTTTCAGTTGCTTTTGTTTTTGTTTTTTGTTATTTTTGGGGGGGTTCTCCCATCAGTCTCGTCTTCAGGAGGTGAAATACATGCTCAAGGGTTAAGGTCAGGTGATTGACTTGGCCAGTCTAAAACCTTCCACTTTTTCTCCCTGATGAAATCCTTTATTAAGTTGGCAGTGTGTTTTGGATCATTGTCTCGCTGCATGATAATGTTCCTCACGATCAATTTGGATGCACTTCTCTGTAAATTGGCAAACAAAACGTTCCTGTAAACTTCTGAATTCCTTCTGCTGCTACCACCATAAATTCCATCATCAATAAAGATTAATGAGTCTGTTCCAGCAGCCATGCAAGCCCAAGCTTTGACACTGTCTCCACCATGCTTGACAATCGTTTCTTTCTCCACACTTTGCCCTTTCCATCAGGTTAATCTCGGTTCCAGAACTTTTGTGGCTCATTTCTGTATTTCTTAACAAATTCCAATTTGGCTTTCCAATTCTTACTGCTCACAAGTGGTTGGCATCTTGTGGTATGGCCTCTATATATTTCTGCTCTTGAAGTCTGAACAGTGGATTGTGATATCTTTACAATGCCTCTGATGGATTTCCCCTCTTTTCTTAGCTTCAAAATGGCTTGCTTTTGTCCCATAGAGAGCTCTCTGATCTTCATGTTGGTTTATCCTTTTTAATGCAGTCTTCATAGGTGAAACTGAAGGCTCAAACAAAGAGTATATGTTCAGAGCTATTTATTGTTTAAACAGTCAATCTAACAGGGCACACCTTTGAAACAAGAAACGCCTGTCAGGCGTGTGTTCTAATATTTTTGCTCGCCTTAAAAATGATAAAATCTGATACCAAATGTTCTATGTTGTTTAAGACATCTACATATAAATACGTGGTAATAAAAACTGAAATTGACCACTGAAACTTTTTTCATAGTAACAATAATTAGAGGTAATTAAGGGACTGCAATCAGGCTAAATCATGTGACAGAAATAAGATGACAGACAAGTTATTGATGATTTATTGATTGCAAAGGCATGAGCCTATTCATATTACTTAGCAGATGAAGTGAAGGCGACATTACGTTTACAGAAAGGGTAAAAAGGAGATGAAGAAGTTTATTCTAAGGACAAAAGTCAGGCAGTAAGAGAGAGCATGAAGAGATCAACTGAGCTCAAATTTGGTGCCTAGACTCATTCCTATGTAATTGAACATTAATAAGAATTTTCACAATGCTTTCAGAGATGCTCAAATGATCACAGGACTCTTGCGTGATGGGACATTGTCCTCACTTGCACTTGAAATTTGTACCACTGGCCGTTTGGTCTGATTGTGAAACTAGGCTGTTTGCCCAGTACAGTGTGTCATTTGTGTAGTGCCACAGTCAGACTCTTGTTTTTTCCCATTGTATTCTGGCAACCGAGACCCTACATGGCTGCTGTCTTTGCTGTTTATGTCTCCCCAGTGTTATTCTAATCCCTAGATACACTTGAGTGCTACTCCTAAGCAGCACAACACACAAGTCAACATGTTTGGATCAATCAAAGCACCAGGGGCGGATCAAGCAGCCTCCGTTAATGCAATAATGAGAGAGCGCCAATGATAATTATCCAGTAACTGGTCATTTGCCTGCAATGAACCATCAGAGCATGTGAGAGCACAGAGCTTGGACATTTTCCCTCGCTCACTACAAAAGGAATACAAATACAAATGGGCTTTTTGAAAATGATTTCCAAAGATATCAGATATTCTGTAAAACATTTTTAGTAACACTTTCAATGATGGCCATATATAATGACCTTTGAAAAGATTCATAACATTGTACAATATTGTAGTAATTATTTCAGAAAAGGCATTACGCTTTATAGCAATGTTTACAATGCATTTATAAACTCTTAACGGAACGCATTATAAGTAAGTGTTTATAACACATGATTATAACTAATACCAATTTTTGCTTCCTTCGTTAACTATTATTATTTAATTATTTAATTAACTATTATTATTACTATTATTATTGAGAACCTTCTGAACTTATTGCAGAAGCTGTAAAGATGTGTAGAAAAGAAGTGTCATGTATTTTCATCATTCTTACAACAATGTATATAATGCTTAATGAATATATTATAACATGCTACGAATGTCTTCAAAGTTCATTATAAATACGACATTCATAGAAAGAGCTATATGCTTTCTTTAATTAAATTATATATATATATATATATATATATATATATATATATGTATATATATATATATATATATATATATATATATATATATATATATATATATATATATATATATGTACCAAAACGTTCTAAACAGCAGCTTTTCCCTTTTGATATTTGGAGATTATTATCTGCCAGTTAAGTGATAAACTTTAATCTTTTAACTGATCATGCCTTATTATTTTTCTTGCAGTAAAGGCAGTATGCCAGTCATGACTACTACTGCCAATTATATATAGTTTGCATAAAAAAAACTATAATTTACAGAACACTGATTTATTATACTTATTTTAATGAATGCCCAATGCAACATTCTCTAGTTTAGTTTAATATAACGTGTAAAGTTTATTAATTGAATAGGATTTTACTTCTATGCTCAGTGGCAAATAGAACTTTCACAAAGTTTGGATTAAAACCAATGCCAGAGTGCTCGCTGCTGCAGTGGGCTAGGGACTGAAATATTGCCCATATGCTGAGGTTATGGGCTTAAAGTGCAAAATATAGCGTGAAAACTGTTTTTTGTAGTGCAAAAAGAGCTCTAGAGACCACAACTGTGCTGCACAAAAATACTTCAAATCAAGATTATGTGCATAGAACTAGATTATAAATAACGGTTGATAAAAAAATTCTGCAAAAACAGTCATGTCTCTGCAACCCCAAGGTTAAGAATGGACCAAAATGTTCTTATTAGCATCCTCAATTTAAACGTGTGTAGTAAGGCAAAAACAGTCAATTGTTCCCAATATCTCTTTTAGGAACATCCAGTAATATGTTGGAAATGGTTCAAACGTCACAGAATGCTCCACAATACTACTGTTATTTATGATATATTTGTAATATGGGGGCATTATAGTAAATCTCTGCTGTAAAAAAGACATAATGAGTGGTCCATTTTTATGTCAGATATATAAATATGAAAGTAAATATATATCTTGCAACATAAAAAATGCATTTATTACTCAACTGTGATGCCTCTGGCTATATAAAACCTCTTTCATTGTTAAAGCAGATATTATGCTGAGCTGAACAAAGCATTTTGTTTCAGAAATGGTGCTGGCAAGCAGCTGATGATCATCAATCATGTTTCAGAGCCAGCAGTCAGAACAACCCAGTGTTGATGATCACCATTCGAGTGTAAGAATTGTAACTAAAATAAAACCTGTAGGCAAATATGGCTGTAAATCCTAAATATCTTATTGCTATTTTGATGCTGTTTAGAACTACAATAACCTAGTTGAGAAGTGTTGTATAGCAACAATCGGAATAGCTTTTATTCCCAATCAGGGTAATGTATGGAACCCAGACGTGGGTGTATTTCAGCTGTTGAAGTAATATTATTCGTAGCAGAGGTCATATTCGGTTTTAACAGAGGCAAATCTATAACTGTTGTTCAAACTGGAAAAGCATGTGCCTTTTGTATCTTTTATCAATATGCATATAATGTACCTTTAATGCTTTACTCTAAAAGGCCATAACTGACCAAATAATGTAATAATCCGAAATCTTTTTTAAAACGTACACTTTATATACATTTCCAGGTGAACCAATTAAAGGTGTGAAGGTAAGGTACAGTTTAGTACCGTTTTTTTTTTTTTTCTTTTTCTGAGAGTGCAAGGCTAGGAACCAAGGAGAACTGCAAGACAGCAGCAAGACTCGCTGGTCTTAAATACAGCATGTTAAATATGGCACGATAGTGGGTGTGGATCATTTGGAGCAGTGTTGCAGGGACTTTAAACAGCTCAGTGTCACTGCTGGGTTGAGAAACAGTCCACTATCCAAAAATATTCCACCAGCAACAGTCAGAAACTGAAGCTGATGGAAGGTAGATGATTAATACAATCTGTGTGTAGAAAATGCATGATTAGCTACAGTCTATAAATCCATACCTAGAATGTGGACCAATAATGTAAGCTTGGTTAATAAAGTGGACAGTATACAAAGTATACACAGTGTTGAAAAGAAGCAGCAGAACCATATCATGCTGATGATACAATATCTGGTTACCAGTAGTGGTGTTTTTCCACTGATAACAGGCTTTATATACAGTAGCATACAGTGAGGGAAAAAAGTATTTGATCCCCTGCTGATTTTGTACGTTTGCCCACTCACAAAAAAAATGATCAGTTTATAATTTTAATGGTTGATTTATTTGAACAGTGAGAGACAGAATAACAACAAGAAAATCCAGAAAAACGCACGTCAAAAATGTTATAAATTGATTTGCATTTTAATGAGGGAAATAAGTATTTGACCCCTCTGCAAAACATGACTTAGTACTTGGTGGAAAAACCCTTGTTGGCAATCACAGAGGTCAGACATTTCTTGTAGTTGGCCACCAGGTTTGCACACATCTCAGGAGGGATTTTGTCCCACTCCTCTTTGCAGATCTTCTCCAAGTCATTAAGGTTTCGAGGCTGACGTTTGGCAACTCGAACCTTCAGCTCTCTCCACAGATTTTCTATGGGATTTAGGTCTGGAGACTGCCTAGGTCACTCCAGGACCTTAATGTGCTTCTTCTTGAGCCACTCCTTTGTTGCCTTGGCCGTGTGTTTTGGGTCATTGTCATGCTGGAATATCCATCCACGACCCATTTTCAATGCCCTGTCTGAGGGAAGGAGGTTTTCACCCAAAATTTGACGGTACATGGCCCCGTCCATCGTCCCTTTGATGCGGTGAAGTTGTCCTGTCCCCTTAGCAGAAAAACACCCCCAAAGCATAATGTTTCCACCTCCATGTTTGATGGTGAGGATGGTGTTCCAGGGGTCATAGGCAGCATTCCTCCTCCTCCAAACACGGCGAGTTGAGTTGATGCCAAAGAGCTCCATTTTGGTCTCATCAGACCTCAACACTTTCACCCAGTTGTCCTCTGAATCATTCAGATGTTCATTGGCAAACTTCAGACGGGCATGTATATGTGCTTTCTTGAGCAGCAGACCTTGCGCGTGCTGCAGGATTTCAGTCCTTCACGGCGTAGTGTGTTACCAATTGTTTTCTTGGTGACTATGGTCCCAGCTGCCTTGAGATCATTGACAAGATCCTCCTGTGTAGTTCTGGGCTGATTCCTCACTGTTCTCATGATCACTGCAACTCCACGAGGTGAGATCTTGCATGGAGCCCCAGGCCAAGGGAGATTGACAGTTCTTTTGTGCTTCTTTCATTTGCGAATAATCGCACCAACTGTTGTCCCCTTCTCACCAAACTGCTTGGCAATGGTCTTGTAGCCCATTCCAGAATTGTGTAAGTCTACAATCTTGTCCCTGACATCCTGGAGAGCTCTTTGGTCTTGGCCATGGTGGAGAGTTTGGAATCTGATTGATTGATTGCTTCTGTGGACAGGTGTCTTTTATACAGGTAACAAACTGATATTAGGAGCACTTCCTTTAAGAGTGTGCTCCTAATCTCAGCTCGTTACCTGTATAAAAGACACGTGGGAGCCAGAAATCTTTCTGATTGAGAGGGCGTCAAATACTTTTTTCCCTCATTAAAATGCAAATCAATTTATAAAATTTTTGACATGCGTTTTTCTGGATTTTTTTGTTGTTATTCTGTCTCTCACTGTTCAAATACAACTACCATTAAAATTATAGACTGATCATTTCTTTGTCAGTGGGCAAACGTACAAAATCAGCAGGGGATCAAATACTTTTTTCCCTCACTGTACATACAGATGGACTACAGTTAGTAATTGTATACCTACATGGTAGATTTACTTGATAGCTGAGCCATTGACAATAAATGCAAATAAACTAGGAAATGAGTGTATACACATTATGAATTACAAATACAAATACATTATTCGGAATGAACAGATTATGAATGAACAGCTTATGTGTCCTAAATCAGTACAAATACAGATATGAATAGGAGATGCACTTTTTTCCCCCCACACGTCTGGTTGAGATTAGAGATGTGCATCAGGACTTGAATCTCACTGGCTGAAAAAAAAAGTCATACCAGTGTGAGGTTTTTACTTTCATTCAGGTGCAACTAAGCAGTTAGATATGAAGCTCGCAGGACCAAGAAAGTCCATGGTCTTTAACATGAACATGTGATGTTGCATGATGCAATTACAGCGTTCAATCATTCATTCATCCTTAGTAACTACATAGATGATAATTAGTCTATTAGTGATCATCAGCCGTGTGTGGTTTGGACCGCCCCGCCTTCTAGCCATGCGCTCATACTGTCCAAAACTCTAGGACAGGACAAAGGACAGTTGCACGAGGAGCGTGTTTTGGCCGTGTTTTGGCCACGTACCTCTGGTCCGACATCACACTGCCCAGTCAGGGTCATGGTGGTTTAAATTTGGCTATGAGTTTGTGCATATGTTCAGAAATATACTAAATGCCAAAAAGTATGTGGACACCTGACCATCACACCCATATGGTGTTCTTCCACAAACTGTTGCAGCAAAGTTGCACAGTTATCTAGAATGACTTTCTATGCTGTAGCATGAAGATTTCCCTTCACTGGAATTAAGGCGGCCCAAACATGTTCCAGCATGGCAATGCCTCTGCACAAACCGAGGTCCATGAAGACTTGATTTGCCAAGGTTGGCGTGGAAGAACTCAAGTGTCCTACACAGAGCCCTGACTGCCTTTGGAATGAACTTGAACACTGACTGCACCCCAGGCCTCCTCACCCAACATCAGATCCTGATCTCACTAATGCTCTTTTGGTTGAATGAACACAAATCCCCATAGCCATGCTCTAAAATCTAGTGGAAAACCTTCCCAGAAGAATGGAGGGTATTATAACAGCAAACGGGGACTAAATCTGAATGGGATGTTCAATAAGCACATGGGTGCCTATAAACTTTTGGCCATATAGCATGCAGGGAACTAACTAAAAAATAATGCAGCATCACAGTAGTAGGGTTCACAAGTTTAAAATAAATAAATAAATAAATTACAAAGCAAAACAAAAACAACTTTTCAATTTAATCCATGTTTAAATTTGAATAGAGATACAGATATTTGAAGTGGCATTGCATTGATAATGGCATTGCATTTACATTAATATACATGCAAACCAGACACATTGAGGCTAATTAAAGCAAGCAGGTGTCGACAGTGATCAAACGAGAGTAACAGCTGTGAGGACAACCTGCAAGCAAGAAGGTTCTGTAACATGACATGACCCAGTAGTTGAACCTTCCAGAATATAACAGTTACAGAACTGCATACATTTTATTTGCTACGTTGATGTACTCCTAACAGGTTTCAGTAACTGAGGTGTTTTAGCATGGGTCTCCAGTAAAATGGTAAATTACATGCTGGATTCATTTTGGGGCATTAGTGATTATCATTCAGAGCACAGTGGCAGGGCTGTGCTCTGTTGTAATTACTTTAACTGTATAATCCTGTGTCCCGCCACCCCGAGCCTTCCGCTCCTCCCTTCCGCTCAGACACTCAGCTCTGACCTCTGAGAACCTCTGATTGGCCACTCAAGCCAGCAGACGGTGCAGGATCCAGGTGGAAATGGGGGATGGTGGTGACACCAGGGACATGTGGATGTAATGAAGGTGTTTATAACATATGGAGTTACGAAGAGGAAACAGAATGAATACAAATCGCTGATGAGGTGATTCAGCTTGGTGAGTCAGTAGTGAGTCAGAACAGAAGATATGCAGAAAATGCAGAAATTTGAATATTACAAAATGGATGAAGGATGCAATTTATATGGAAAACAATATGGTGTTGGCATTTTATCAGGTACACTTACACCTGTCCGGGTATTCTTACTGACAGAAACCATCTGCTGGTATATTTATCACACCCTTTTGCCCTTTTGAACGGAAAGGGACTATCAAAGGACCGCCACTTCACTGATGATTAACTGTAATATGCATTATTATTATTACTAAGTTAATTGTGATATATTTAATTGGGTGGCATGGTGCCGCAGTGGGTAACGTTGCTGGGTCACAGTTCCAGGATTCTTGGTTCAGTCCAGATCTTGGGTTAGTGTCTGTATAGAAGTTGCCAGACTCAGTTTGGGGTTCCTGGTTAGGTGTGAATATATGTGTGCATCCCACCCAGTGTGCTTTACAATTCAAAGCCTTTGACTTAGAACCATGATTAAAATAATTCGCTTTGATAACACGAATGGATGGATGTCGAATTGAGAATGGATGTTGTGTTTACGGACTATGTAAATTTTTATAGAAACATATGGTTGAAGAAACTAGCAATTAAAAGCGATCAGCTCAAATGTGTGGCAGAATGGGAAATACCTTCAGATTTCTTACTGTGACTAAAAAAGGTTTTGGCCAAAATTGGGTAACATACTTGCTAGCCTTGTGTAAAGCCTTGCTAACTAAGTGCGATTTCCTCACACATACAGTAAGTCTGATCAAAAAAGTTTGCAATCAATTCTGATTGATTACGGCTGTCAAGATATCAATAATAATTCCCACCCACTAGATAGCTCTCCCCAATCATCTGACAGCTAGCAACCAGAAGAATGAAGTCTAAAAAATGCTTCCTTTGAGACACGAGACGCCAGCAACCTATCCATCCATCCATCCATCCATTTTCTGTACTGCTTATGTTACACAGGGTCATGGGGAGCAGTGAGAACATGCGGAGACTATCCCAGGAGACTTGGGGCACAAGGCAGGAGACACCCTGGACGGGGTGTCAATCCATCACAAGGCACAATCACACACCCACTCACATACTATAGATAACAGAAATGCCAGTCAGCCTACAGCACATGTCTTTGGACTGGAGGAGGAAACCAGAGTACCCGGAGGAAACCTCTGAAGCACAGGGAGAACATGCAAAATCCACACATGCAGGGCTGAGGCGGGAATGAAACCACCAACCCCGGAGGTGCAAGGCAAAAGCCATCATGCCCCTGAAGCCAGCCAACCACCTCTTTTCGACTTGCTGCTCATGCAGTATCACATGGTAGTGTAATACATTCAGAGGAAGGCACTATCTGCCCTCTTCCGCATAAATGAGCTCACAGACTTCCACAGTAGGTTAGCATCACTGTGATTGACAGGGGAGAGCAGAGTATGCCATCCCTTCCATCAAGACAGCATGGCCACTGTTGCTCTCTTGGCTCCCAGAATGTCAACGATCTTCCTTTTCACTTTTGAGGGTATCCAAATGCTAGCATTTGAAATTCACAGAATAACACAAATAATTATGATTGGGTAATTAATGATAGACAAGACACTATTTTTCCAGTATGTACTAAGTATGTACAGACAAAGTATGTACAGTATGTACAGCTGTAGCGGTACACCTACAATATACACCGATCAGCTATAACATTAAAACCACCTGCCTAATATTGTGTAGATCCCCCTTGTGCCCAAAACAGCTCTGACACATCGAGGCATGGACTCATGGACAAGATGTGCTGTGGTATCTGGCACCAAGACGTTAACAGCAGATCCTTTAAGTCCTGTAAATTGTGAGGTGGGGCCTCCATGGATCGGACTTGTTTGTCCAGAACATCCCACAGATGCTCGATCGGATTGAGATTGGGGGAATTTGGAGGCCGACTCAACACCTTGTCTTGTCTTGTCACCTTGACAAGTCTTTGTCATGTTCCTCAAACCACTCCTGAGCAATTTTTGCAGTGTAGCAGGGCACATTATCCTGGTGAAAGAGGTCATTGCTATTAGAGAATACCATTGCCATGAATGGGTGCACTTGGTCTGCAACAATGTTTAAGTAGGTGGTATGTGTCAAAGTAACATCCACATGAATGCCAGGATCCCAGCAGAACATTGCCCAGAGCATCACACTGCCTCCTTCTTCCCATAGTGCACCCTGGTGCCATCTCTTCCCCAGGTAAGCGACGCACATGTACCTGGCTGTCCACATGACGTAAAAGAAAATGTGATTCATCAGACCATGCCACCTTCTTCCATTGCACCATGGTAAACAGTTTTTTGTTGTGCTCCAGCTTAGTGACGTTCTGCACAAATCAGAAGTATTAGTTTACCACTTGCAATGCCAGAAATAATATCGTGCAATTATCTTCCTTTAAAGCATCAAATGAAGTTTGCTGATTACAAATTTAGCTTCTGTGAGGCTCTGATTCATTCTGGGAATTATGCAATTCATCGTGTTGTTTATAAACCTGAGTATGCGCTATTATGTTCTCACCTTTATAAAAGTCGGCCTGTGGAGTTGTTTTTATTTATTTATTTATTTTTATGCTGAAGTATATACTTATTTGTATTCTGACTCAGCGGCGGCAACCTGCTGAAGCTTGATTATACCTTTGCAGTAGATTCATCAGCTCCCTCCTGACCTGCTTACATTCCTTTCAGTAGTCGTGAGAAACAGTTTGCAAGCAAAGCAACTGTTTGGATGATTGTGTATTTATTTCTGGAGTGGCTGAAAGATATATAACAAGACAAAGCTTATATATATATATATATATATATATATATATTAAAAAAAAAAATATATATATATATATATATAAATATATATAAATAAATAAATATATATATATATATATATATATATATATATACATATATATATATATATATATATATATATATATATATATATAAGCTGTGCATGTTTTACTACATCCGGCAGCTGTGAGTAAATCTAGGGCATCATTGATTGATAAGTGCTGTTGTGTGTAGTAACAAATGTCCTATGTCTGATGGATGCTTGATGGTGCGATGTTAGATTAATCAGCACTAATCGCTCTGTGTTTTCCTGAGCAGCAGTCAAGACACGCAAATGTAGCACAGCTCCTGGAGAACGTAAAAAGTGAAGGCAGAACATTTTGGCACTAATCCACAGCTGCATGATAAACACAACTCTTTATAGCCTGTGTTGTTGGGTGCAAAAAACTGATTTCATTTACTCTTCCTTTATCTTATTAGATAACTTGTGCTAGCACAAACGTGCTACACCGACTACGGTTGTTATGTCATCGTTTGTCATCCTCTGACATTCATCACTTTGTTAAGACAAACACAAACTGGATTCAGGAAGAACTATAGGAATGTACAGGAACTATATGGTACAGTAAAGTAATCATTAACAGCACAGTGAGTTTCTGATACGCCAAGTTGATTCTTTTCCAATAACAGCATGTTATGAAGTGCTGTATTCTTCTTAAACCACAGCAAATTGCCAGTGATTACAAATTTAATTAATTAATGAATTCATTCTTAATTAATTAATTAATTAAAACTGATTTTTTTTTTTTTTAGAATAACCACCCACTTGTTTTCCTTTCTCATGAAGTAAATAAGACAAAGCTTATCATGTTTAAGATAAGATAAGATAATACTTTATTAATCCCCAGATGGAGAAATGAGTGTTTCAGTAAAGCCCCGGTAAACGTACAGTTACAGCTTCTCCTCCGATTGTTACTGGAGACTGACACTGGAGACTCCTTCCATAAATGCTAAATAAATGCAGATTTTTTAATATATGGAAAGCTTGCTTATATCCTTTCCTGTCCCCCAAATTTTATATATCATATCAACAATTACACAAGACTTTAACTGATTTGCGATGTCACACTCCACAGTACTGATTAATGACTCCAATGAAAGTAGACACACAGGTTTTTGTTTTTTTAAATTTGCAGTGTTTCATAAGTATAGTATTCCTTTCAGGACCCAACAGTGTCCGGACTAATCTTATAACAGACTTTCGGCGCTAAAATAATTCATTTGTTTTTAATGATTGAAAAAGTCTGATAAGTCGATTTCCATTCCACCGGCAACATTGAATGGCAGTGTACTGTGAGAAGGGGTTAAACACAATGTACTTACACACCTCTCTGTGTAAGTTATTATTATAGAAGAGAGCACATATTTCAAAGAGAACATTAATATAAACCTTGTAGCCGGAGCAACTGTCAGAGCTGCCATTATAATAAATTTACGAACACCTTCTGAAAAAGCTGAATCATTCGTTAGTGCTAGTATACAGTATAAACAAAATTAGATACGTAGGCTATGTACGCCAATGACAAGAACGTCACAGCAGCCATTTTCCAAAAGAAATGGTTTTAAGACGTAGCGAATACATAGATTTGAGTTCTCATTCTTGTCTCAGGGTTTTTAATACACAGGAGAGGAAACACGTTGGTTATGTAAAGCAGAGTTAGGAAAGAAAATCTCACAGCCCTCGATGTAACCAGCACTAGACTTGCCTGAGGCTTTATTAGCCATTTGTCTTGTACAGAACAAATTATTCCCTGTTGATTTAAAACTCATAAGAGTTCGGTGCATGAAGTTGCTTTGTTGTATTTTTTTTTTGCAGCTGAAGTAGGTGTGTAATTTGTAGCAAATACAGCAACACAGATCATTTCAAGCATATATATATATATATATATATATATTTATTTATTCATGAATATATATATATATTCATGTGATCTAACACTTCTGTCCTTTCTATCGCACTCTAAGCAATGAACTGAGTGTATATATATATCTATATCTATATATATCTATCTATATATATATATATATATATATATATATATAAAGTGTTAGATCACATAAATATACGTATATTGTATAATTGTATAATGTACATTGTATAATGTATATACGTGTTATTCCTTACCCCTCTATCTCATCCCTAATCACCTTCCCAGTGCAAACCCATGCTAAATCATTCCCCAGCTGCTACAAACTACTTCTTTGACTTTTTCTGATTTTATTTAGTCATATATTTGATCTATGTGTTTAGTCCAGGGTGTATAAAAATGTCATGCTTTTTTTTTTTTTTTTTTTTTTTTTTTTTTTAAAAACAACAACAAAAAAACAGATGCAACAAATGTTATACAAAAGTTCTACACTCTTTAGAGGTATATTGTAGTAGAACTTTTGTTTTTGTTTTGTAAAGAACCTTATTTATCCATGATGGAGAATTTGATTTTTCTGTAAGAGAACTGAAAAAAATCCCACTATACTGTATGTTATGTCCGTAATGTGTGTTTGATTGTGCCCTGCCATGGGTTGGCCCCCCACCCAGGCTGTCCCCTGCCTCATGCCCCTGAGTTCCCTGGGATAGGCTCCAGGCTTCCCGTGACCCTGTGTAGGATACGATGCATACACAAACGAATGGAATGGAATAGAAACTAGAAAAAAAAAATCAACACGCTATAACTGCTTTGGTTCCTGTGGGTGAAAAGTTCAGGAATAAAAAGCTCTACTAGCACAAATAAATATGTGTAAATAAATAAATATGATGGTACACATCTGATTACAGTGAACACTAGTTGAATAATTGGATTACTCTTTAAAACTGACATGTGAAACCAGTCCCTGGTGGTAAGACATTTGAGAAGCTCAGATGTAGAGTACAGGCTTAACATGGCTCGCTTTCCTATCATGCACTAATAAAGCGCTGTGTTGTGCTTCCTTGTAGATTTTCCACATGACCTATGACCTGGCGAGTGCCGTGATGCGCATCATCAACCTGATTGCTATGATGCTACTGCTCTGCCACTGGGATGGATGTCTTCAGTTCCTCGTGCCCATGCTGCAGGACTTCCCCTCCGACTGCTGGGTCTCGCTCAACAAAATGGTGGTACGCAACCCATTAAACAATCAGAACTGGCTGATTTCCGAACGGTTTGAACTTGCTGACATTTCCCAGGTGTACTCTCTTTCGTTTAATCTTTAATTGAGGATTTTAGAGGTTAGAGCTGCACTGGAATCTTTTTTTTTTTTTTTTAAAGTCTCATTTTTCCTTTGTGATCTTCATCCTCATACACTTTAGTACAACTGTGGTCTTTGTAGTCTTTAGCCTTTTTAGCGTTTTACTCTTCAATGCCGTATCCTGCCACACGCTGTGAGAGTGTGTCAGTAACAATAGGTCGAGGTACACCAAGAGACTGTCGCTGATCCTGCTGAGCATGCATTAATGTTAGCACAATGATGCTAAATACGCAAATCAGCTCACCAGCCGAACCCCAATACAAGAGTGGCATAATTGAATTGAATTAAATTAGATTTATTCTGCTCCCTTGGCATGAATATACAGATGAATGCTTCTTGAAGCAGGGGAGGACAGCTCACTAAGGGTAATTTGCAGAAATTAGCTGTCTTATAGCATTTACGTTATTTCATTATTCTCATATGATGTGACTTTCAGTTAACGTAACTCGTAAGTGGTATATACTCTAGTTAGTAAAGTGCACTGAGATGCATTGATGCTATAACTTCAAGCACAGCTGGCACAGATCATCCACTTTAAAAAGTGCAACATAAAAACACTTGCTATTTAGCGTACATTTGCACTTAGTATGAATCATTTGACAGAGTGTTTAAAAATGTGTAAGACATGAGATGGATGATTGTTTGTAAAAATGGTCTGTTGAGTGAAGAATGCAGGAGAGAAGTTATTTTCGGCCGCTCACATGGTTTATCAAGCTTTATCATGATAATGAGCAGAAAGATGAAGAAGGGAGAATCGTGTGAGGTGTGATGCACCTTGTTTTTGTGTGCGGGGGCGAAACGAGGCAGGGTGATGACGGTGGAGATAAAAGGGTATGTGTGTGTGTGTGTGTGTGTGTGTGTGTGTGTGTGTGTGTGTGTGTGTGTGCGTGCACGCATGTGTGTGGGACGTGCCAGAGCAGATGTTTTTTTTGTTCCTCCTTTTAACACACATGAAAGAACCTGTTTAGTGTGTGACACACACACACACACACACACACACACACACACACACACACACACACACACACACACACCTCGATTTGATTTAAAAAGTTCCTGTTTCAATAATAATGAGCATTGCTCTCTATCCCCCCCGCCCCACCCCATCCTCTATTATCTGTATTTACGCTCAGATGCACCTAATAAAATTGCTTTAATTCAGTTTTGTCACATAGTAGCTGATTCCCACAATTCTGAAGCCACAATTCTATCCTTATTAAAAATGTACTATTTCAATAAGGTTGTTTGGAAAAAGCAATGTTTTGAAAACGCTGACAGTTCAGAATGACTCACCGCATAAACCTGTCCTGCGTTTGAAATGATGCTACGCCATGTTCATACATCAAAATACTTTGTGGGTATTCTGTACTCTTAAGGGTACATACATCATTTAGACCACAACATACAGTATTGTAGTGAGTTGTGGGATTTTATGAACTCATTGCTGGCTCTCCATTATACTTTCAGATGTGGTATTCAGAGTGAGAGATTTAAGGCCAAAAGTTACCCAAGGAAAGGTATGGGTATTCAGGCTCAGGTTCCAGACATGCTTAAACTGATGACCACCTAGACCACCACCTTTAAACAAAAGCACTTGCATTTAAACCTAAAAAATATCAGCGATACAGATATACAAAATGCAGACAATATGTAGATAATATGCTTTTTTTTCTTTGGTGTCAAGTGTGATGCAATGTAACATAAGATCAAGAGACAATTTCAAAATGAAAAACTAAACACAACCCTAATACAATGATATATGAAAGAGAAGATGACAAACATTAAAATAAACATCTATTAGGAGTCTAGTATATTGCCAGTATATTGCTGTATCACATTAATTATCACATGAATCACTGCAGGGGGCACGGTGGCTTAGTGGTTAGTACGTTTTCCTCAGGGTTGGGGGATCTCCTTTGGGTACTCCGGTTTCCTCCCCTTGTCCAAAAACATGTGTTGATGTGTGAATGTGTGTGCGATTGTGTCCTGCAATGGGTTGGCACCCTGCCCAGGGTGGTCCTCGCCTTTTGCCCCGAGTTCCCTGGGATAGGTTCCAGGCTCCCCGTGACCCTGTGTAGGATAAGTAGTATGGAAAATAGATGGACGGATGGATGACTGCAAATTTTGTTTTCATTGATCAATACAGTTTCCACCCTTGTTATTTGGAATCTTATAAAATAGCACTTGATCCAGCACATCCCTTTATCCTGCATTTCACTGACAGTTAATGAAACCACAAGATACTAAATCAAGGTCATGAAATTAAAACATGTGCATCAGATGATTTGACTTGTGGAATTATTAAAATAATGCCAAAGGTTTACTCTTCAAACTTAATTTGAAGGATTAGCTGTCTTAGCATTCTTCTACTATGCAAATCAAGTGCAAATGTCTGAATAGCACTTAAAACTGTAGTTAAGGGCTTGTCTGTGGACTGAATATTTACCTTTCAGGATTAAATCCTGATGTAACTCATCTCTGAATATGCCTCAAAATGAATATGGTACGAGTTTAGATGCAGCCCTGATGATGAGTTAAGCCACATTCTTAGTGGAACATTATTGCTTTGATGTAGTATTTAAGTAGACACCAATCAGCCATAACGTTAAACCACCGACAGGTGACGTGAATAACATTGGTTATCTCGCTATAGTGGCACTTGTCAAGGGATGGGATATATTAGGTAGGAAGGAAGCAGTCAGTTATCAAAGTTGATGTTTGGAAGCAGGAAAAATGGGTAAGCGTAAGGATGTGCGTGACTTTGACAAGGGCCAGATGGTGACGGCTGGACGGCTGGGACAGATCATCTCCAAAACGGCAGGTCTTGTGGGGTGTTCCCAGTATGCAGTGGTTAGTACCTACTAAAAGTGGTCCAAGAAAGGACAACTGGTGAACCGGAGACAGGGTCATGGGCGCCCAAGGCTTACTGATGTGCATGGGGAGCAAAGACTAACAGGTCTGGTCTGATACCATAGAAGAGCTCCTATAGCACAAATTGCTAAAAAAGTTAATGCTGGTTATGATAGAAAGGTGTCAGAACACACAGTGCATCTCTGCTTGCTGCAGACCAGTCAGAGTGCCCATGCTGACCCCTGTTCACCACCGAAAGTGCCTACACTGGGCATGTGAGCATCAGAACTGGACCATGACGCAATGGAAAAAGGTGTCCTGGTCTGAATAATCACATTTTTTTTACATCATGTGGATGGCCGTGTGCATGTGCATCACTTACCTGGAGATAGCACCAGGATGCACTAAAGGAAGAAGGCAGGCCGGTGGAAGCAGTGTGATGCTCTGTGTTAGAGAAATCTTTGGTCTTGGCATTCATGTGGATATTAATTTGACACGTATCACCTACTGCAGACCTAGTTTACCCCTTCATGGCAACGGTATTCCCTAATGGCAGTGGCCTCTTTCAGCAGGACAAGATACCACAGATACCACAGCACACCTTCAGAGGTCTTGTGGAGTTCATGCCTCAACGGATCAGAGCCGTACAATATTACGGAGGTGGTTTTAATGTTATGGCTGACAATTAAGATGGTGTTAGTCTTCCGAAAGTCTTTTTAATGTTCATTTCCCTTCAAGCGTCAAACAGAAAAAACACAGAACGAACTGAAGACATGTAGGATTTATTTGGTCAAAGTCTTGACTTCATCTTGCCAAAAGATTTGCATAAAACAGCTTACACATGCAAATGTAAACTCATTGTGATTTAAACATTATTACAGTTAAGACTATTAGCAGGATTAGTCATAATATGCTTTTCTTATCAATTCATTTAAATTTCACGTTTATCGCTCTTCCTTATTGAAATTCCAGTAAGTTCTTCATGATATCAGGATGAACGTCATGCAGCAGTCTCACATGGCTCCATGAAATGAATACTCTGGAGATCAGACAGGAAGGATTTCGGGGGGACGAGGACGGGTGGGGGGGGACATCAGAGGGAAAGTTCAGAGAGACAGGTCAGAGATAAAAGGTTACCCAGAGAGAAAGGTTTGTTTCTCAATCATGTCTCTTTAGAATTGTTCATATGCTGAGTTGTTGATAATTTGTTACATCGTTGTGTACACACACACACGAGCGGGACATCTGTCTTTATTTCTGTACCGCATTAGGACGCCAGGACCTGTTAGACGTCCTCACAGCTTCTCACAGTGGGAGGCCAATCTGTCCCACACACACACACACACACACACACACACACACACACACACACACACACACACACACACACGCAAGATTCAATTACAAATTCCATGTGTGTTTTCAGATTAGATTTGTCTTTCAGTGTGCTCAGGAAATAATTACAGATGCTTCAGTGACAGAGTTTACTCACATACACAAGGAGTAGAAGGAGACCCAACTGAACTGAAAACAGTGGATTTAGGGCCTTCTGAGCAGATTTTTTTTGCCAACAATGATAAGTCAGAGACTCAGGCTCAACTGAAATGTGTTCACCTTAACACTCGAATCCAGATGATGCCTTAGCCATCAGTAGCCTGGAGCCATGAAAGAGATCTTTGGAGATTTTTTGGCCACTCGAACCATCCTCTTCACAGTGCATTGAGACAATACAGAAACGCGTCCAATTCCAGGTTGATTCATAACATTTCCAGTTATCTGGAACGTCTTAATTATTGCCCTGGTGGTGGAAATGGGCATTTTCAATGCTTGTGCAATTTTTCTTATAGTCACTTCCCATTTTGTGAAGCTCAACAACCTTTTGCCACACATCACAGCTATATTCCTTGGTCTTACCTATTGTTATGAATGACTAAGGGAATTTGGCCTATGTGTTACCTCATATTTATACCCCTGTGAATCAGGAAGTCATCACTGAACAATTTCCTGCTACTAGTCAACCAGGTATACTAAAAAAATGTAAAATATCAGTGGGAATATACTTTTCTTAAATTAATTCTTAGGGGTGCCAATAATTGTTGCACACCTATATATAACAAAGATAAATATATATTTTTGGATAAACCTGTGTTGTGTTTGTAATTGTTTGATATCCATGAGAGCAGAGTAGTTATTGTGAAATTTTTTTTAACAAAAGATCAAAAAATCAAACAATAAAGACAAGTTCTCACAGCCTTCTTTGCTCATATTTATCAAGGGTGCCAATATTAGTGGAGGGCACTGTATTTTTTGAAAGATTCCATCTACTTAAATTTTTCAGAGGTTATGTAATCTCCAACTGTCATTACCAGCGACGTTAATAGACATAAGTAGATATAAAGCAATTCCTCTGTCAAATGCATTATTCTGCCTTCATGTTACTTCATGTACTTAGTGCATGAACAGAGATATTGACAGTCCCTTTATCCATCGATGATTAAAATCCTTATAATACATTGTCACAAATTGTGACGGAGCAGAGATAAGGCGGATGCAAGTGCAGGACAACAGTTGTTTATTTGTAGAGACAGGCAGGCAGACAAATCCAAAACGTGATCCAAAACGTAATCCATAAACACGCAAGAGGTCAGGCGATTGGCAAACAGGCATACACGGGGCTAGGCAGGAATCTAGGTCGATAACCAAAACAAGACACGAACTAGAACGAGGGACTGGAAGCGGAGAATCCAGCACGAACTGACTATGACTATGACTATGACTATGACGCGAACTAAACTAACGCTAAACATTTACTTACGACTTATTAATCTTCCGCATTGTGTGCTGGGAAGCGCATGGTATATATGCGGACCTGATTAGCGTGTAAACTGCTATCAGCTGGGAGCAATACAGACCCACGTGAATTCCCAGCCAATGACGGAACAGGGAGGAGACATGACAAACATAAACAAAACACACGTGTTCCAATGTCACTACGGTCAACAGCGGAAAAGCAGGTGCTCACGCATTCGCGCTTAGAGCACACTGCTTCAAGGGGGAATCGTGACAGAACCCCCCCCCCCCCAAAGGCAGTCCTCCCGGAGTGTCATGAGTCATCCCATTTCATTAGCAGCCCCGGCCCCCTGGGCTGAATGTCCCGAGCAGAGCCAGGAAACTGCACGGTGTTCTTGGCGGCATAGGGAAGCAGAGCGACGACCTCGGCTGGACAGGGGGGCTGAGCGACGACCTCGGCTGGACAGGGGGGCTGAGCGACGACCTCGGCTGGACAGGGGGGCTGAAAGACGACCTCGGCTGGACAGGGGGGCTGAGCGACGACCACGGCTGGACAGGGGGGCTGAGCGACGACCTCGGCTAGACAGGGGGGCTGAGCGACGACCACGGCTGGACAGGGGGGCTGAGCGATGACCTCGGCTGGACAGGGGGGCTGAACGACAACCTTGGCTGGACAGGGGGGCTGAGCGACGACCTCGGCTGGACAGGGGGGCTGAAAGACGATCTCGGCTGGACAGGGGGGCTGAAAGACGACCTCGGCTGGACAGGGGGGCTGAAAGACGACTTCGGCTGGGCATGAGGGCAGAGTGACGTCCTCGGCAGAGCAGGGAAACAGAGCACTGTACTCAGTGGAGCAGGGAAACAGAGCACTGTACTCAGCGGAGCAGGGAAGCAGGGCGACGCCCTCGTCGGAGCATGAAGGCAGAGCGACGCCCTCATCGGAGCATGAAGGCTGAGCGACATCCTCGGCGGAGCAGGGAAACAGAGCACTGTACTCATCAGAGCAGGGAAACAGAGCACTGTACTCAGCGGAGCAGGGAAGCAGGGCGACACCCTCGTCGGAGCATGAAGGCAGAGCGACGTCCTTGGCGGAGCAGGGAAACAGAGCACTGTACTCGGCGGAGCAAGGAAGCAGGGCGACTTCCTCGTCGGAGCATGAAAGCGGAGTGATGTCCCCAGCTGAACTGGGAGGCAGAGCGAAGTCCCCCGTAAGGCCAGGGAGAGGAGCGTGGGTCTCCATGCGGCCAGGGAGAGGAGCGTGGGTCTCCTTGAAGCAGAAGGGGGGAATGCTATCTGCCATGGAGCAGGAAGGCTGAGCGACGTCCACAGCTGAAAAGGGAGGCTGAGCGACGTCCACAGCTGAACAGGGAGGCTGAGGCTCTGAGGTCACTAGGTGAACCTTGGGCATGGGCGGAGCTTGGCTGGCCGTGTCGGCAGACTGTGGCACGGGCGGAGCTTGGCTGGCCGTGTCGGCAGACTGTGGCGCGGGCGGAGCTTGGCTGGCCGTGTCGGCAGACTGTGGCGCGGGCGGAGCTTGGCTGGCCGTGTCGGCAGACTGTGGCGCGGGCGGAGCTTGGCTGGCCGTGTCGGCAGACTGTGGCGCGGGCGGAGCTTGGCAGTGCGTGTCGGCAGACTGTGGCGTTGGCGGAGCTTGGCGGTGCGTGTCGGCAGACTGTGGCGCGGGTGGAGCTTGGCGGTGCGTGTCGGCAGACTGTGTCGCGGGCGGAGCTTGGCGGTGCGTGTCGGCAGACTGGGGCACGGGCGGAGCTTGGCTGGGAGTGTCGGCAGACTGGGGCGCGAGCGGAGCTTGGCTGGGCGTGTCGGCAGACTGGGGCGCGAGCGGAGCTTGGCTGGGCGTGTCAGCAGACTGGGGCGTGAACAGAGCTTGGCTGGGCGTGTCTGCAGACAGGGGCGTGAGCGGAGCTTGGCTGGGCGTGTCAGCAGACTGTGGCATGAGCAGCATTTGGTCATTAGGCTGAGATATTAGCAGAGCTTGGGAAACTGGATCAGCAGGCCTGAACATGACCTCAGGGACGGGAGACTTGACTTGGACCTCAGGGACGTGAGACTTGGCTTGGACCTCAGGGACGTGAGGCTTGGCTTGGACCTCAGGGACGTGAGACTTGGCTTGGACCTCAGGGACGTGAGGCTTTGCCTGGACGTCAGAGCCTGGAGGCTTGGCCTGGAAGTCAGAGCCTGGAGGCTTGGCCTGGATCTCAGGGGCTGGAGGCTTGACCTGGATCTCAGGGACTGGAGGCTTGACCTGGATCTCAGGGACTGGAGGCTTGACCTGGATCTCAGGGACTGGAGGCTTGACCTGGATCTCAGGGACTGGAGGCTTGACCTGGATCTCAGGGACTGGAGGCTTGACCTGGATCTCAGGGACTGGAGGCTGGACCTGGATCTCAGGGACTGGAGGCTTGACCTGGACCTTCCTGACTTGAGACTTGACTGGGACTTGGACCTTCCTGACTTGAGGCTTGACTTGGATCTCAGGGACTGGAGGCTTGACTTGGATCTCAGGGACTGGAGGCTTGACTTGGATCTCAGAGTTGAGCTCTGCATGAAGTTGCCTGTAGTAGTGGGTAAACGGCAGGGCAGGTTCACCTTCCAGACTTACCCCCCTGAGAAGTTGTTCTAGCTCCTCCTTCGCCTCCGGACTCCCGAATTGCATCATGAATTCCCCCACAAACTGTTCTACACTGTCCAGGTTCCCACAGTGCTTATCCAGTTTGAGCTGCACCCATTGTCGGGCCGGTCCAAAGAACCGGGACCACATGAATCGGAGCCAGTGCGTCTCCTCTGGCTTAGGGTCTGACAGGCTGGAGAAATAGAATTGACAATCTACCAGGAAATACTCTGGGGCACCGAAAAATCCGTCAAATGGATCAGGAAGCTCCATAATTGTCCATTGTGGGAAGTGGACTGAGTCCATAGCAGGGACGGTGGGCGTCGACTTCTGGGTTCTGCGTCTCCTCCGTTCTCCTGCTGCATCCATGTTTCGGCGGAAGATTCTGTCACAAATCGTGACGGAGCAGAGATAAGGTGGATGCAAGTGCAGGACAACAGTTGTTTATTTGTAGAGACAGGCAGGCAGACAAATCCAAAACGTGATCCAAAACGTAATCCATAAACATGCAAGAGGTCAGGCGATTGGCAAACAGGGATACACGGGGCTAGGCAGGAATCTAGGTCGATAACCAAAACAAGACAGAGGGAATGGAAGCGGAGAATCCAGCACGAACTATGACTATGACTATGACTATGACGCGAACTAAACTAACACTAAACATTTACTTACGACTTATTAATCTTCCGCGTTGTGTGCTGGGAAGCGCGCGGTATATATTGGACCTGATTAGCGTGTAAACTGCTATCAGCTGGGAGCAATACAGACCCACGTGAATTCCCAGCCAATGACCGAACAGGGAGGAGACATGACAAACATAAACAAAACACACGTGTCCCAATGTCACTACGGTCAACAGCGGAAAAGCAGGTGCTCGCGCATTCGCGCTTAGAGCACGCTGCTTCAAGGGGGAATCGTGACATACATAATAATAATGATAAACAATTCTTATCTTTCTGCTCCATCACAAATGATTTCCAAACACCTGACATTCCTTTTTGGTTGTAATATATGTACTGAGCTATTTCGAGCTGCTGCTGTACCTGACTAGTCAGGACCTGTTGCGCTCTAGCAGCTAGCTCAATGTGTTAGATGAAACATCTGTTATAAATCTGTGTAAGGAACATTATGGATGCAAGGCCTTCACTAAAGTCTATTTATATTACTGTAAATAATCGAAATGCAAAGTAGTTGCAAAGTAGAAATGCAAAGCTACATATACTTAAAACTGGCATGAGTGTATCATCAATTTCCTTCTTCATTGGTTGGATTATTCGGTTAACAATCAATAACAGCAATCTATGAGTTGCATAAACCCATGAGAGGTCAAAGAGTAGTCTGAAATATTCTCATATTTGACCCTACAGTATACAAGGATTTTTTACATTTGAAAATGAGCTGCTGTGCTGTTCTGCAGTATTTAGTGCAATGTGTTTGAAATCCCCAACAATATGTCAGAGTTTGCTTAAGGCTTTGTCAAACACATTATGCTGTAGAGACACTGTTTAAAAGACAGCTGTCTCATTGCTGCAATAGCTTCAGTCATCATCCACAACAGCAGTTATATTCTTGCTAAGTGTAATTTTTGTAATTTTCAATGTTTTGCTGATTTGGTACATGCTTCAGCATAAGGTTTGTTTATAACGGTGCAATGAGTTAATTACCAATAAACAGTGGTTTCTATTTAAAAGGGCAGTTACAGCTTTTTCAATTGTAACTTTCATTCATAATGACTTAGAAAAGACTCTGGATGGTTCAAAAGGATCAAACTAGGAAAATGTTTTAATGGTGGAAAAAAAGTGTTATCCCTTAAAGGCTGACACTGACACTGGAGACTCCTTCCAAAAATTCTCAATAAATATTACAGAGAGCTTTAGCATATCAACGATTACAAATTTTATATCCGTTGAAGAGGGTTCACCATACAGGTCATTGTGTAAATTGTTACTATAGAAACAATAATATGCAGGCAGTGGTGGCTTGACGGTTAAGGCTGATGGGATGGTCAGGGGTTCAAGCCCCAGCACTGCCAAGCTTCCACTGTTGGGCCCTTGAGCAAGGCCCTTAACCCTCTCTGCTCCAGGGGTGCTGCATCATGGCTGACCCTGCGCTCTGACTCCAACCTCCTAACATGCTGTGGTATGCGAAGAAAAAAGAATTTCACTGTGCTGTAATTTATATGTGACCAATAAAGGCTCATTATAATATATTAGAATATCCTTAAAAACCTGGAACTACTGTCAGAGCTGCTGTTATAGATTATTAATCAAGCACCTTCTGACCAATCAGAATCAAGAATTAAACAGTGCTGTGGTATATGTGCAAGTCTGTATGAAGTGCACCTCATGGAATATGGGTTTTCTTCCTTATTATGGTCACCTGACAGTTCCCACCCACCAGCCAGTACAGAGGGTGAAAGCTAACAGGTGCTTCATCTGAGTGTGTCACAGGTCAGTTTAAGACACTCAGAGGGAAGGGTTATCTACTCTCTTCTGCCAAACATGAGCTCACTGTGATTGACAGGGGTGAGAGAGTATACCACTCCTCCCACCAGTTTTGCTCCCCTGGGTCCTGGCCATAGATAGCTGTAGTAGTGTCTGGATTTCAGCTCTGGATATACTGATGACAGGGCAAATATTTTTTTCTCTTGCGCCACTCGGGAGCCTGGTACTATTCAGTTATCACGATTTTCCCTTGAGCTAAGCACAGTAGCACGCAGCATGCTCGGAAACCCGAAGGGCAAGCTCGAAACGCAAGCGGACACTTCTGTGTTTTCAGTGACCTTGACTTTGTTTACATTTGACACGTGTATCTGTGAAGATTTCTGTCCTGTCTGTGCCCCTGTATTTTCATTGGTTGTTTCCCGTATGTGTGCCATCATTTTTCTCAGCTGTCTTGTGTTTCACCCCTGATTACGTTTGTTATTTAAACCCCTCATGTATCTATATATGTTGCGAAGTATTGAGTGTTATCACCATACCGAACGTTTGTACCCTGTTCCTCGGTTTGGTTCCACAGTCTTTGATCTTGTTTCTTGTTTATCATTTCTCGTGCCTGTTTTATGCCCATTTGTAAATTGCCTGACCCATTGCCTGTTTTTTGACCACCACACCAACTTTGTAAACACTTCCAGTAACTCTGGACATAATGAATGGTTTGAAAGTCTTTTTAAAAATGTAAAAATAAAGTTAACCAGAGTGTAAATCCTCAGGCTGACTAAATTGCCAATTTCATTTTAAATTCACATGCGTATACTACAACTTAAACACGACAGATTTGTAATTTTCTGTATATAAATTCATTAGTATGGGTTTGCAGAAAAGTAACCTCCTAGAAACTAATTTTGATGTGCAGTTATCTGGATGCATGAATTTTAGCATAGAGACATTTATTGCAGACAGCACCCTGAAAATCTGGGCTAATAGGGCTAAACTGATTTCTAAAAAAATTAATAATTTTCTCTTGTGAGCTTTTATGTGCGGATTTTTAACGGACTGTGCTTTCAAAAGGTGTCTCCAGCGTAAGTTATGCCGATACCTCATACCAGTGCTGAAGTGCCAGAGAAAACCCCTGAAGTAGAATACACAAACAATCCAAACACATACTGTACATGCACGTTTACCCATCCATTTCCTGTGACATGAACACACCCTATTAGCAGGATCTCTCAGGAAATGATTAGAGCTAATGAACACCTAACACTGTTGATTTGAGGAAACAATGGATCGCTTGCTTAGGGAAAACCCTGGAGATTTAATTCTGTCTGATATCACACACACCAAACCTGCTTCGACTGCTAACCTGGATACAGGAGACCGAACAGATACATTAATGTAATGAGTAAAACACATCGGAATGTGATGTTATAGGAAATTAATCAAAGGAAGGATGGTGTGATGTGGCCCGACATCCATCCATCCATCCATCCATCCATTTTCCCTACTGCTTATCCTAGACAGGGTCATGAGGAAGCCTGGAGCCTATCCCAGGGAACTCAGGGCACAATGCGGGGGACACCCTGGATGGGGTGCCAATCTATTGCAGGACACAATCACACACAGTCACATACTACAGACAATTTGGAAAAACCAATTATCCTGCAATGCATGTCTTTGGACTGGGGGAGGAAACCGGAGTACCTGGAGGAAACCCCTGAAAAGCACAGGGCGAACATGCATACTTCACTCACACAGGGCTGAGGCAGGATTCGAACCCCCAATCTCGGAGGTGTGAAGCAAACGTGCTAATCACATTTAATCACCCCCTCCTCACAAAATCCTGTTGCCACTTATTGAAGCATCTCGCAATCACTCTTTATTAGAGCGAAATAACACTTCATTTTGTTGTCATTATAAACCCTGACAGTGACATTGAGTTTAATTTCCAATCTCGCCAACCTTCTTCACATTCTGCTCCTGGTGAAATAATTACGTGTTTGATTACAACGAATGCCATCACACTGTACAGCCTGAAGGTAAAAACTAAAAAATATTAAAATAACAGACAGGTACAGAAATGTGATAACGTACTGAGTCAGGCTTGTGTTTGAGGTGAGCTGAAATGAAGCTGTTTTGGAAGCGGTTTTCTAGCTGTCTTCTTAGGGAGAAAATCCATATATTATGGCTCATGCGGTGCTTTACTTGGGGACAAGAGCCAATAGCAGAGAGAGCACTGGGTGTCCAGATAAGCTGAGGTGAACAGAGAGGATGGATAGGGTAGGGCTGCTGCTCTGTGTGTGTGATGTTTGTGGAGCTTATCGGCTTCTGGGCACACAGGCTTGTTGGCCCTCCGACGTCCATGTGTGTAAAGGAAGCAGTCATGTGTGTGTGTGTGTGTGTGTGTATAGCTATGCATGGTCTGAAATTTCTATTTTTAAGCATAAGTGCTCACTTTGCATCTATTATTCAGCTGTGTTCAAGCCACTGTTTCATACCTGTGCCTCTCTCAGGTCTGCGCTTCTTCATCCACTCTCCCCTCCTCCCTGCATCACCACTCTCTTCCTCTTCCTCTTCCTTTTGAACTCTTCAAGCTCTCTAATCCTCAACCAGTTCACTTTCACTCACCCTAATGACTTTAGGTGCTCTTTTTTTACGTCAGTTCCCATTTCACGTCTCGCGCTGAGTGCTCTCTGAAGCTTTCACTTAAAGCCCTGGAACCTTTCAAGATTTGCTGAATGTACGCAAACCTCACGCTAATGACGGCAGCGCTTCTCTGTCTTGTCATGCCGAGGTTAGGTGGCACAGTAATTAATCTTGATCTGACAATTAAAGAGCTGCGGAGTTTCCATAGAATAGTTTCAAAAAGCAAATTTAATACTTAAAATAGTACTGCAGTGGTACCATCAAGTACTTACATCTTACATATGTACATTTACTATATATGTATCTTTATACCTTTCTAAGTAATTTAAGGTACATAATTGCACCTTAAGGACTACTCTGTAAGCTAATTAAAGGTACACTATTTGTTCAAAAGTTTGTGGACATCTGACCCAGGGGCGTAGAAGTGCTTTTGAAACGGGGGGCACTCAAGCACTCAAATGCTTATTTCTAATGACTTTTGGGAACAGAATGTACTATTTAGTGTGGTTGTAAGAGGGTATTTGCAGTGACAGAAGATACTCAGACCGGGGAGGGGAGATTATAAAGACTCGGGTGCACAGAGAGCCGTCAGGGAGACGGACTATAATATAACTAGAACAAAAACTACTACATACCATAAACTGCGTAATACACCTTATTTAATAACGGACGTTTTCCAGAATCACAACAGAAAATGAAAACACACAGTCTCGAACTCATAGCTCCAATTCACCTACAATGGGAGCGATCCTCACACGATGGTGCCCCCGTCCCAAACATCCAACAAGGTGTGACGTGAACTAGCTGGCTAACTGGTAGCTATCCATACAACTTACAGTACAAGCTCGTCCTCCTCAGTCGTTTCTACTCCTACGACCTGCTGTTCATCCTCCTCTGTCCTCTTCCTCTTAAAATATTGTCGGGATGCTCATCTCTGTATGAACATTTTGACTAATTTTAGCATTAAATCCTTTATGGACATGTAGCAATGACTCATACACACGATTTTGGTGTGCTAGCTAGCTTGCAAACTTATGCATATTTGACAGTTTCATAGGCTGAATAATTATTTCAACAACAAAACTGTCGATCAACACCAGCAAACAATCAGCTGAAATAGCTACAATATCCTACCTCAAATACAAAGCGGTAAATCTTTCATCTAGTCTTTAGTGTGCTCAAGAGAGTCTGAATGCTGTGTCATAATCACCCTCACCTCAGGACGCGAGGTATTTTTCCACGGATGGTCACGGAATATTCGAGTCATCTCCAAATGAATCCATTCTGCTTTAACTGTGTAAGAGTAGCCACCACTCTGAATATCCATACCAGACAGTTTGCTCTCGTCAAGCTTGGCAACAACCAAACTGTTCAGCGAGCCCTAGTTACTTGAGTCTGACCCCAGTGCTTAATATAGAGAAAGTGCTTTTAAAAAAAATAAAAATAATTATGTTCTTAAAATTTGTGGAAAGGATTCATTTGGAGACTGTCCAACTTAGAAATCCTCGGAGACAGGCAGGCAATGCAAAATAAAATTTGAGGTTAGGAAAAAGTGGGGGAACAAAACCTAGATTTTGAAATGTTGGGGGGACATGTCCCCATGTATAATGATCTGACCCATGATCTGACCATCGTTCACATATGTGTAAGCCTCCCCCAAACTGTTGCCACAAATTTAGAAGCACACAATTGTATAGCCTTTGTATGCTGTAGCATTGCAATTTTCCTTCACTGGAACTTAGGGCGCCCAAACATTTTTCATCAAAAGATGCACCCTTGATGGTACCACGCCAGCGACAAGAAAATGTACAGTTTGGTACCTTTATTTATTAGTTCTACAGTGTGCACTATGTATGATTACCAGAGAGAGACACAATTTTGACCTATTTCCATAAATTGGGAAAAGAACAAGAAAAATAGGCTACTCAAATTTGTTGATAATTGTAGTCTAATGGAAAGCATAATTTTTACCTCCATGGTTGGGGGTTCGAATCCCAACCTGTGTGTGCAGAGCTTGCATGTTCTCCCCGTGATTCAGGGGTTTCCTCCAGGTATTCCGGTTTCCTCCCCAGTCCAAAGACTTGAGTTGTAGGCTGATTGGCGTTTCCAAATTGTGCGTAGTGTGCGAATGCGTGTGTGAGTGTGTGTGCGATTGTGCCCTGCGATGGGTTGGCACATGGTCCCTGTGTCTCGATGACTTGTGCCCCAAGTTCCCTGGCATATTCTCCAGGCTCCTCGTGACCCTGTGTCAGATAAGCGGTATGGAAAATGGATGGATGGATCTTTGTCAATTCTTAAGTCAATAATATTTTTCAATTAAACTTTGAATCTGTAGAAATTGTTCTTTGAGGTCAGATTTTTTTTTCTATAGCAAAAAAATATATAATAAAGTATAGCTTTTTAACAATTTTTGACACCGTCACAAAGCAGCTGTACAGGAATCCAGATGTAGATTTAGAGCTCTAATGAACAAGCCAGAGGTGACAGTAGCAAGAAAAAACACCCTGAAACAACATAGGAAGAAACATTAAGAGAAACCATGATGCCCAATGGTGGGATTATTAAACATTGCAGTACACAAGTGTAGAATGGTATAATTAAACAGTAATAATTATGTTGAAATTATGTTCGTATGAATATATTGGGTTCTGGGATGAGCACAGGACAATTTTCATGATTACAGCAGCAGCTCTTAGGTACAAATATACAAGCTCCAGGAAGGATTATCCATTGAGGCAGGGGTGAGACTTGGCATGAACTGTATTTTTTATTTATTTATTTTTTTTGGCAGTGCAATATTCAGAGTACACATGTGGGACCATGGACAGCAGCAGAAAATGAGTCACAAGTGCAGAAGCTACACGCAGAAGTAGATCATCAGGATGAATCAGGCAGGTCCGGAGGGCAAGAAGAGAAACAGCAGCGGCGATGTGTCAGGATCTGGCACTGATAGGCAGCAGGAGTACATGGAGAGAGAGAGAGAGAGAGAGAGAGAGAGAGAGAGAGAGAATGAGAATGAATATTAGTGTCATTAGACTTCTATTATAAGTGAGCTTCAAATAAACAGGGAAACACTGAAATGATTGTGCTTGGTATTCAGCCATATCTATCTATCTATCTATCTATCTATCTATCTATCTATCTATCTATCTATCTATCTATCTATCTGTATATAAAATGCAAGTACTTCTGTAGTGAAACAGTCATGCCTCTTTTGTTGATCAGTTTGTGTTACTTGTGAGTGTTGATGTGTGTGTGTATATATGTATATATATATATATATATATATATATATATATATATATATATATATATATATATATATATACTGTTCAACACTCACAAGTAACACAAAATGATCAACAAAAGTGGCATGACTTAAAAATTTCACTACAATATGTCAAATACATATTTAGCTACACATTTCACAATTGTTGTGCAGAAGTACTTGCATATTGCTAATCTGTTTTAAATTGAGACCATTTTGGAATTCCAGCTTGGGTAAACTGTTTAAAATAGAAAAGTCGAGGAATAAAATGAACACGAACATAAACCCTTAACACTGTATGATTTTCCGTTGGATTTTTGCTGCAACATTCACAAAATCTCACTTCCTAAAAGAATTCGATATCAGCGGTTTTAGAACACATGATGTGAAATGCTCACTGAAATTTTTTATTAAAATCGCACAGTGTAACCACTGCTATAAAAGCCACCTATAGGAGGACAGCAGAGGATTGCACAAATGCAAAACATGCTACACAAAACATGCAAATGTACAGAAAAAAATATATCCTTATTGCAGTACATCAAGCTGACTTAATTTTTTTTTTTTCTGTTTATGCAACCCTGTCTTCTGCATGGATTGATAACGCATGAAGAATGTAGTAGTTTTCTTTAGTCACTGGTCTATTGTTAGAGGATCTTTTTGTCATTTAATCTGACATGGGGAACACACACTTTTTACTGGGATCCTCATCCTTCACTGAACTCTCCATAAAGTTTCCTCATTTTCCCATTTGTCCTCCAGAATCTCCAATAGACTATTTTTTAAGACTTGATCCTCATATAAAACACTGTATCTCTACTATCTATGAACTGATTCAGACTCCAAACCCAGGTGTTCCTGCTCAGGTTAAGATTGCTTGGGTGGAGGACTTGGGCTCCGAGCTGTCTAAAGAGAAATGGGAGAACATTCTTGAATTTGTTCACTCATCGTCAGTATGTACAAGGCACGGCTTGTTGCAGTGGAAGAGTTTACACAGGATCTATTATACTAGTGCCAAACTTGCAAAGACATACTCCAATGTTAGTGATGCATGCAATTGATGCACTCACTCACTGGCCAATCTCATGCAAATGTTCTGGTCATATCTGAAATGATTTGATTATTGGACTAAAATATTTAAAACATTGCAGGATGCCTTCAACGTAACGCTCTGCAATTGCCGATGCAAAAGCCACTGGCTTTTACAACTTTATTAGCTAGACATTTCATTATTTGAAGTTTAACCCCTTACCCTTGATATGTGGATTAAAGATTTATTTATTTGCATAAAGTTAGAAAAAAAAATTGATTCTCACTCACAGGCTCCTTAACCCTCTACTGCATGAATTATTACATTTACATTATCAAAAAAAAACATGTTTTTTAAAATGGATTTTATGGAAAAAATTACATTTAAAAAAGCATCTCAAAGTTATATCTTCTAGAAAGGAATTACAGTTACAGTAAAAAGTATGTGGTGGATTTACTCAGAATACTCAAAATACACACAAAATTAGATCCAAACATATTTTGGGTGTCTTTTTAATGCGTTCTCTTGAATTGTTAATTCTTTCTCTTGAAATATAAAATTTAGAACATAAGGTGCAAATAAAGTGAAAGTGCAACATGAATGAAATATGAACAATGAATGTGAAACAAAATGTAAATATACTATTAGAGAAGCCTAGTATCTTTTTTCGCTATGTAGGTCTGTTTCAATTTATGCAAAATGCATATACCACAGTTCCATTATCACATGATGTTGCCATATGGCAATTACAGTTTAACACAATACTCAAAATATCTAAACTTGTTTAAATGACAAAAAAATTATGTTAACTTATCTCAATTAATGTTATTTTTTTCCTTTAAGTATTTTTTTTCCAAAATATTGTAAAATGAATAAAGTTTTGAGACCCGTCTGAGGATGACCATCACGCCATGTGATTGCAGAATAGGATTGCCTATCAAGAAATATGGAAATAAATTCATTGTCATATGGCAACATCATGCAGTAAAGGGTTAAAGACATTTGATTGTTACGAAACAGGACTCGAGACAGGAAGTAAGCACAGGAGTGACGTCTTTATTTAAACATAAACTAGAGACTTACAACAGAAAACCTATCCCTCACCTCGGGATGAGGCATGAAGCACAAAACTTAGGACAGGCTTATGCCTAGAACCAATAGCTTAACTCATGTATGAAACATTAATTTAACTTAGGCAGGAACGCTCCTTTAACTTAGGCATGAACTATCTTAACTATGGCAAGGCATAGGCACTCTTAACTATGAAATAGCACACACACTCTTCTAACTATGGCAGGAAACACTCTTCTAACTATGGCAGGAAACAGTCTTCTAACTATGGCATGGCATGAACACTCTTAGCTATGACTTGGCATAAACTAAGGAACAGGATAACAGACAGCATGGCAACATCACAACCTGGCACCATTATTCATTCCGTCTTCTTTTCTGTTAGTCCTTTCTCCACTTTACTTTACTTTATTATACTTTAATGCCGCACGATGTACGCAGCAACGCGAGGGGTTTAAGTAACCAGTCTCCTAATTGCCAACAGCTGGCAACACTTGACACAGCTTTAGCATCCATGCGCACTTCAAGTACGTGCACGTGCACGCTCTCAAACTGCTCGTGCACTTTGTCGCCACAGCGCCATCTGTCGGCGGGATCATAATATTGATAAGGTATGGTATCCATTTTTGGATAAGGTACAGGTTGACTCTGCAGACAGTTCTGTTCTAATTTTGTTTTATTGCTGTGTATTATATTTTACTGCTTAATTTATGTAATTTGTTGGTGCTTTGTTAGGAATCTTAACTTGTGGTGAATGCTTCTGTTATCGCTTGTTATTCCATGTAGAAAATCCAATAAAAAAAAATGTCAAAAATCCAATAAATGAAAAAAACAAAACCCCTGATTCTACTGGAATCATCCCCTACAGTCACACCAGTAATAATCTGAAATGACTGCTGAAATCACAAACCTTCAGTGGGGGAAAAAAATTACAAGGTACTATAGAAGGAAGGAAATGAGATCACAAGTGGTTAGAATGCTAAGATCTTTCTTTCAAAGTCACCCAAAACATATATCTTTTTTCACATGAACAACATTTTCCAGGATTTTCAGTTTCTTCTTCTTCTTTTTCTTTTTTCTTTTTAGAGAATGTAGAAATGATGTGACAGCATTTACACTTCATCCAGCCTGTGCATTCAGGTGCATTCTCCTGAAACGATCTAATCATCCAAAGCAAGTTATGTAAAATGTAGGCTAACTTTAAAGGTTAATAGCGGTTTGTTTGATCCAGTCAGCCGGAGATAAAACTCTCAGTCATGAAAACTCTCAGTTATGAAAACTCTCCCAGCTTCATTATTCATTCTCCTTTTAAGAGTTATCACCTGGTTGGTATTAGAACAGGCTTTAAATGATGGATACTATTCATTTTTTTCTCTTTCTCTCTCTCCTCTCTGCAGAATGACACATGGAGTGAGCTGTACTCCTTTGCTGTGTTTAAGGCGATGAGTCACATGCTGTGTATAGGTTACGGCCGCCAGGCTCCAGAGAGTTTGTCTGATATATGGCTGACCATGCTCAGCATGATCGTAGGAGCCACCTGCTACGCCGTCTTCATCGGCCACGCCACCGCTCTCATCCAGTCACTGGACTCCTCTCGTCGACAATACCAGGAAAAGGTAAGAAAGCCAGTCATGTGGGATATGAAAAAAGGTGAATGTTTGAAAGACGGATTGGTCCTATAGCTGCTTATTTTTTTATTTTGATCAAGAATAAAAAGCCTCTTTCTCTATTGAGAAATGGAGGTCTGATGGGAGGGCGTTATTATGAAACCCACTTTACAAGGCTAAGATAAATTTAATGATACAGGCATCATAAATCCCACCATACAGCTTAAACAAACACAAGCCACATAAATCAGCTTGTTAGCATAGTTAAATACTAATTAAATATTTAAAAAAGAGGCACCAAAAATAACATAATATGTTATATAACAAGAAGTCATCTCTTTGGTCACTCACTAGAATGATCTATAGTGTTCAGTTTGAGTAACTGTTTTCGTTTAATCAGTGGGAAAATATTTTTGTCCAATTATATTCCTCAAACAAGATGACATCGACCTTTTACTGATAACTAAAACAATGGATTATTGCATACAGAAAGCAATATGGAAAATATATCAGATCACAGCACTACTGAATGCTCAATTCTGATTGGTCAGAAGATATCGATTAAAGGTTTACATTTTATATTATAGAATATTATATTAAGGGATTATAGAAAGAGAAAAAAAGAGGCTGAGGAAGAAATGGTAATAGCTGCTATAACATAAGTGATAACAGTGATAAGCTAACTAACTTTTTTTTTTTTGCAGGTGTACCACTATATTAAACATAATTGTAAATTAGTAAAAAAAAAACAAAAAACAAAAAAAAAACTTCTCGTTCTTTAATTAACAAAAACCTGTAATAATTGGCATACTGCTGTGGTATAAGAGGAATAAAACATTGCAGGACAATCTGTTATTATCAAATAATAAATAATGGACTGTGCAATAGGTGGTTGTCCTATAACAGCATGCCCCATCATATTTTATTTCGCATACAGTATACCAAGGCAATTTGTAAATGATTACTATTAAGTCATTTTATTTCTTTTGTAACTCACAGGGGACAGTACTAAAGGAGTCAATATCAGGTTACTATTAACTCTGTTTGTTAGGTGCAAACATGATTGTCATGTAATATGGGAAAAGGGACTAAAACTACGTTTCCCATCAGCCACTGCACCATGTCACATGTCAGTTTCATCTGATTCACGTTTGGCTCATTGGCACTTATGTATAAATAGTCACGTTTTACACTGCATGGGTTGTCTTGTGTTTTGTCACGTTGCGGAGGTGAGGATGGATGCAAGTGCAGACTTGCACTTGCACTTTCAAACGTTTTGATGAGGTACAAACCAAATATAGTACAAGACTTACAAGAACTCAGGGCTAGACGAAAGTGATACATAGAGATAAACCAAACAACGCAAGACAACCAGAACGTGACCATTTATACATAAGTGCTAATGAGCCAAACGTGAATCAGGTGAAAGAGACATGTGACATGGTGCAGTGGCTGATGGGAAATGTAGTTTTAGTCCCTTTTCCCATATTACATGACAATGATATTACCAATAAAAATGTTCTTACTAATGAATGAGTTATGTAAGCTGATATTACGAAGTAATTTATAAAATGTTATGCAAGTAGCTATAACTAGCTATGGGGATTTATACAGGCTTATGCCAGACATTTGAACATATTTGAGTGGTATATAGCATAATTAATGCAGGATTCATAGGAAAGGTTGTCATATGAGCTATGTGGTGTCACAGCAATTTATAAATGAAGCACATAGAGTACTAGTAGTTTGTTGGAATGGTGCAAGGTCTTGGGGGAAAAAAAGGAAAAACGAGCTACTGTGTTGTTTTGAGTGTGAGTTGAGACGCTAGCACTCAATCAGGCACTGGAATGATCCATGGCAATGACAGAAAGCTACAGCTACAGCCGTTTGCAATCACACCAGAGAAAGATGTACAGTATTGGCTGTGGGAGTTGAGTGGAATGTTCTGCCACAGCAGGAAATTGTCTTATTGTTTGGAAGAAAAATTCACTGGCCTTGGGGGGTCCATTAATACCACACAAAAGCCTTTTACAGAGAGGCCTAGAGAAAGATTTATTTGCCGCAGGCACGTAACTCTCGCCAGCAATCATGATGAGTCTCCACATAAACATATAGTAGCTACTGTAGAAAAGCATCTCACATCAAACCTTGAGGGTGATGGGGCAACAGTCACACATGAACTTCTGTCAGTCAAGAATAGGATCATGAGGCTTCAGTGGGCAAAGGCTGACCAAAACAAGACCAGTGAAGAACAAAGGAAAAAAACAGTTTTACTATTCAGAAAACCTTTTTGTTTTATATTATATTTTAAAAGTCCGAGTTACTTCAAATGGATAAAATCTTGAAATTAGATAAAGTTGCCTCACATTACCTTTTGTATTGTAAACACAATTAATCAATCAATTACCCAACTAACCAACCAACAGTGTTGACAAAACATCGAAGGCTGAATACTAAATCCACATTCCTGAATGTTTTCAATGATTATGTTTTATTACATAAATGGTAAATGGTCTGTACTTATAAAGTGCTTTTTTTAACCTTAGCGGTTCTACACTGGTTCTCATTCAACCATTTACACACACACTCACACAGCAATGGTAGCAGAGCTGCCATGCAAGGCGCTAGCTTACCATCAGGAGCAACTTGTGGTTCAGTGTCTTGCCCAAGGACACTTCGGCATGTGGAGTCATGTGAGCCGGGTATCAAACCATACAATTAGTGGACAACCTGCTCTATCACCTGAGCCACAGCCACCCACCGGCTGATCTACCCTAATTAAACTCCGATAACAAAATTGAACTTGTATATATATATATATATATATATATATATATATATATATATATATATATATATATATATATATATGTATAAATGAAAAACACACAGATGGCATGGTATATGCTTATAACTTTTGCATAAGGCTTTGAATTAAGAAAAATATGCTTGAAAATTTAATAAAAAGATTCAGTCAGACGATCGTGTAATTTGAGCATAGACATTCATCTAAAAGGCAGTAACGTTTGCCCAACACCAAAACCAGTCAAGGGACATTGAATTATTTAACTATACTCCATGCTAAAAGTTGTGGTTGTGTGTTTACTATGTTGGTACATATGGCTGCTCTGTAGCGAGCAATGAAAAGGAGCATGGTGATTAACAAAAAATAGTAGAAGTATTCTAAAAGGATTCTCTTAATAATGCAGGTCACTGTTTTCTGAATACTGCCCTTTCCAAACATATTGTGAACTGAATACAGATATTTTAATTCTGTATTCTGAATATGTTACAACATTATTTATATTCAGTAACAGTCCAACCCTGTCAACCAACCAATCCATACTCAGTCACTCAGTATGCCACCACAGTACGCAACAAAACCGAAGTTTAAACCATACGAACTAGAAATGCTAGCATACAGAATCCACCAGGTCAATTAAAACTGATTCACTGATTTAAGCTCCGCCTTCAGCTAAGCTCAATAATAACACACTTACCATGATTAAAAGAGGATTAATTGTACCGCCCTAATGGTTGGTGTGTGTGTGTGTGTGTGCGTATGTGTGTGTGTGTGTGTGTGTGTGTGTATTAAAGAGAGAGATCTCATAATGATCAGAGGAGGACTATTTATTTAATTTATATTAACCACAATTCATCACACAACATGAAGCCCTGCACAGATTAATCATTCTGTCAAATGACTTGGCTGTTTCATTTACAACGCATCAGTCATCAGACTATCTGCAACTTCTTTCACTTATGAAGTTTTAAGCGATATATTTATCACAAAGCACTAAAAAGAAATTGTCCAGTGACAAAAACACTTCCAAAGGCATTCCTTTTCCTCTTTTTTAACCATTCATTCCCATCCCAACCTATATACACACAGTTGCAATCAAAATTATTCAACCCCCAATGCAAATCAGGTTTATTGTCAAAATGTACAGACTTTCAACTGTTTGCAATGAACAAATCAAACAAAAGCAACTGAAATAGTTCAACACAATGCTTCAATTAGTTTCCTCAAATTCAACTGAAAATGCAACTTATAATGACTTCTCCAGTTTCAAAATTATTCCCACCCTGAATAGAATCCCTCTCAACAGCACAAATATGCAAAACAGGACAGGTGTTGTGCTACCTGATGCAACCAATCAAGGGCTTCATTAGTTGCACCAGGTGTGCTTGAGCTGGAACACATGAAATACCTGAACTGGCTTGGGGTAGAAAATGTATGAAATACCTGGATGGGGCACAAAAAGGAAGATATCAACAGCTGCAAGAAGATTTCTGAGAAGGCAGGTTGTGAAGAACCCTCGAGTGACTGCAAAAGACCTGCAGCAAGACTTGCTGGCAACAGGCACTGAGGTTTCAGTGAGCACAGTAAGGAGTGTACTAAACGCAGAAGGTTTCCATGCCAGAACTCCAAGACGTACACCACTACTGACCCAAAAGCACAAGAAATGTCTGCTCTAAATCATATAAATAAGCCATTTTATATATATATATATATATATATATATATATATATATATATATATATATATATATATATATATACAGACACACACACATACACACACACACACACACACACACATATATATATATATATATATATATATATATATATATATATATATATATATATATATACAGACACACACACACACACACACACACACACATATATATATATATATATATATATATATATATATATATATATATATATATATATATATATATATATATATATATATATATATATATATACATAATGACCTAGCATATGGACTTGTGTGCTCACTTGCTTACTTGTAGGGTTCCACATGCTGTAGTAGTTCCCTTATGTCTTAGATTACTTCACAATGGAAGCAATGCATTATTCTCAAAATACATTATTAAAGGATATAAAACAGAATCCAATTATGATTCTGGGGGCAATTGAGGGAATACAGAGCACTGAGCTTGGATGAAGCGACGAGCCCGAAGATAGCGGAAGCCTAGGTGCTACCATTGCTTACAAATTGTAGAGTCTAATTTGGTGACTGGAAAAAGATGATTGTTGATGATTGCTATGGGGTTTATCAAGGAAAAGTCAATAGGCTGAAATGCTTGTCTGAACTGATTCTGTATCTTGAGAGTCAAAATTTATACTGGAATTGTGGTGAACTGCGATGGCGAGAATGACTACTTCATTGTGATCAGTCTAGTAAGTGAGGTTGACAAAGTCACTTTCTTATAAGCTCTCTCTCTCTCTCTCTCTCTCTCTCTCTCTCTCTCTCTCTGGTGTGGTGTCAGTTCAATTTGATTCAATTCAATTCAATGTAGATAAATTCAATCCAGTTCAGCAATGTTTGATGAACATAAATATTACAAAAGCACATTCAAGCCTTATTAAACAGTAGACATATATAAGAGAACAAATTACTAACAGTCACATCACTACATTTGTGCACACACACACATACAAGTATACAAACACTCACATTAGTGAGAAGTGTGTAGGTGGAGTCTCTCACTCACAGTCCCTCAGGTTGGGGCATATTTAAAAAAAAAATTCTGCATGCAGAGGCACTACAATATTTGTCTAACCTAATGTATTTTTCACAAAGAAAAGACTGTCACACATTTTGGACCGATTATAATGAGTAGGTCTTTTTCTGTTTTCGGTTTTCTGACTGTTCTTTTTGTTCCCCCTGCCTGCTCTCTCTATATCCGTCTGTGTCTCCCAACACACTCACTTCCTCATACTTTCTTTTTCGGTGTCTACATGATGTTTCTTTATCTGTATCTGTCTCTTCTGAGACATGCTCTCTTCCTCACTCGCTAGCGCTCTGGCTCATTCCTGGAAACCATGATGGGTTGCCTTGAGGCCGTCACTTTTTCTGATTATTGCAATGACTAAATATAAAATTTATTCTTTTAATATATAAAAAATATAAAATTCTTATTCTTATACTTGTTTATTCTTCTTGTTTATTTTATGTACATGTTGGCACGGAACAAAAAAGGAGTGGCTCTTAATTTCATTGTACATGTGTATAGTGACAATAAAAGGCATTCATTCATTCATTCATTCATTAAAATCAACCCATAATCAATCATAATCATGACTCTCAGTAACAATATTTGGTTAGGTAAATATTGCCATGGTCGTAAAGTTTTCTAGTATATATATATATTGTTTTTTTTTGTTGTTGTTTTTTTAAAGAAAAATGGTGCTCCTTCAGCTGTTTTAAAAACAGAAACTGTTTCAACACTACACTGAGGACTTAAAGCTAACAGCCCAGCTGCCATTTTCCTTTTGCACCTCAAGCAGCTTTGATTCCTTCTTGTTTTCCAGCTGTCACAGTGATCAATGTTACAGCACTCTTACGAATACTGATCGAATGAGTCACTATAGCTGCACTGTTGTCCTATAAAACTCTGTTTACAACCTCAAGGAAACTTTAAACACATCTGCAATCCAGTCAAATCGCTCTCCTGTGACCATACAGAAGGCTGAGGTGATTCAACGTTCTGAATGGATGCACGAGGAATGCTAATCGTTCACGTTAAACAATACGAAGGAGTGCGCACTTGAGTGAAGGACAGAACCCACAAGGTATGACTGTGAGTTAATGTATGGAAACATTGCAGCATTATCGAGGCCATATGGAAATCTGAAGGTTGGCACTTTTTTTCAGGAGAGAGTAGCTGTAATAAGTGTAATTATTCTGTCATAAGAACACAGGATAATTACCCAAACATCTACGTGCTATGTAAAGAATTGGTGATAGTGTTTGAATGATAAGGACCTGCAAATCCTGACAAGGAATTATGGAGTACATTTTCAATATAGTCCTTTCACTTTACATTAACAATACATGAATAATCATGCACTAATACCTGAATTAATACTTACTTAAATATGAACTAATGATGAGTTATGATGAGGCATGTACTAATCACGAATTAATGAAGCACTAACCTTAACTACGACGTGAATCTTATGAATTCATGCGTGGATAACGACCATCTTAAGTACATGTTAGTACATGTTTGTTAGTTAATGTATTAATGAACACGTAGGGGTAAACTAAATCATACATGCTCTATAGGAAAGAATATGAATGACACGTTTATATAATTTGCCATATGCAGCTGTGTACACAAACATCATTGGATGGCGCTGGATTAGATTAGAAAGACTCACTAATAATAAACACCAATAATTTAATCTCAACCCATTTTGCCTCGTTCTCCATCCATTTCTCTTCAAATCCCACTGTAGTACCAGTACATTGTCTGGGTGGATAGGACCCGGGGCACTGCTCCTTTAGCCCACATGCGTGAAATATATCAGAGATCAAAACACCTGTGCAGCTGTCACTCACTTCAAGATTCATATGTCAGCTGGATCGTCTGCTATTTTTGTGTATTTTTGCCGGATAACTCATAGCAGTGTACTAGATGTTGAAATGTGGAGCTTCGATGCGCCAATTCAATGAAATTGAAAGCATGCAGGATGTAATGACATGCATTTGCTGTTGGTAGTGGTTACATTACATTTGTACCGATGTTACCTGGGAATTTTGTGAACCTCTGTCTTGTGAGCCAATAGAAACTTAGTGGGCGGGACTGTGGTCTTTTTGGCAGCTAATTATGAAGTATTTTCTGAGTTTTGTTGTAAAATTCTGTATTTGTTCTTTCAGTCTGCTAGTGTTTTCATGTTAGCAGTGCAGTCATAACGTTACATTTTAAGGACAGGTGCCTTCTCTATGTAAAAGTGTGTATTTGAGCCAATATATGACCTACTTACTGATCTGCAGTCTGCAATTATATTCGCCTAACATCAGAAGCAGGGCCTGTTCTGGTGTGTGTGCATATACGCTTGGGTGGGTGCACATTATGGGATCATCCCTGTGTGTGTGTATGTGTGTGTGTGTGTGTGTGTGTGTGTGTGTGTGTGTGCTTGCGTGTGTTTAAGAAATTACAGCGTCCCATTAGACAGGTTGAAATTGTTGAGGCAGCAAACCAGCGTTCTGCCCGTGTCCTTTTGAAGGTGATATACACTATGTGTGTGTGTGTGTGTGTGTGTGTGTGTTTGAGTGTGTGCATTTCTATGGCGTATTTGGTGTCCTTGAGGGTAGAGTAATAAGCTGATGAGAGGCAGAAAGGGACAGAATGTTTCTGTAGGCGACGTGTAAGAGGTGGCCGCATCATATGCCGTATTTCCAGAGCTGCTTTCGATAATTTAATAAAGCATAATAAAGCACTGCTTTAATGTGAAGGTGACTATTACAGTAGTGTGGATCAAACCCCTCTCCACCTCTACACATCCTCCACTATACACTTCCTTTCAGCACTTAGAGATGTAATCCTACCTCTTTTGTGCCACTGCGACACCATGTGAGAGGATAGATTTGCATTTCCTGTTTGAACCCAAAAAAAAAAAAAAAAAAATGCAAACGTTGGCTGACAGAGAATGGCAGGTTGCGCCAAGCAGTCAGCATTTTTCTGTTTTCATTGTTCTAACTCTTGCGTTCTGGGTTCAGGATTAGTCACATTTCACGTTTTTCAGAGAGGTGTTTCTTTAATTCAGAAATTGGAAACGAAAGACAAAAAGACCCTACAGTCACATCTGAGTAGGTCTATAATTATCCTGTGCATAGTTTATCCTGACTTAATCAATCTTTTCGTGTTCATGTCTGCGTCTGTGTTTCATAAGAACCGATCTTGTGGGCTCTAGTAAGGTTTCTCTATTGTCCTTAAGCTTATTATTGTCCTTAGTGCGCATATTTACAGACACTCCGGACACCTTATGAGGTGCTCTCATACCACTTGTCAATCATGTCAGCATCATTGACAGAGTAATTACTGACTTTAGTGCTCAGAACAAGGTGCAATTGAAGTCAAGTAAAATCACATGAAAGGCACATTTAAAGATTGATTGCAGATGACGCTTGACCTTGTCTTCCTTGAGGACTCGGTGCGCTCAGCTTTGTGCAATGAGGAAGACTGCAGGAATCTCATGGCAGAGAGTGATGAGTGGTTTATCAGTTGATTTCGTTTGCTTGGTACAATTTTAGTTGATCTCTGCCAAAAACTCATCCAACACCACACACCAATAAACATAAAATCACCCAGCTTTCAAGAAATACATGTATATGAACAGGAAAGGCAGCTCTGTTAATGTATAAGCACGCCATGACTCACAGTTGGATCATCACGGCTGGCTTATTATATTTCTATTTATTTCTCAGACGGACCATTTGTGTATTTATTTCTTGTAAATACGACAAATCATTTGTAATAGTGCCAAATTAAAAAAAAAACAAAAACAGTTTTACTTTCTGCAGACTACTGGAAGTTGTTTACCATATATGGCAGTTTGGGGGCATTTCTTTATGTAAATGAGCGTGGCTGTGCAAAAACTGAGCAATTTAGAACGTGTAGGATTTATCAACATCCATTACATACAGTCCATCCATACTGTATGATAAATACCGATGATAAATGTTTTATCATTTATAATTATAAATTATAATATATGTTCTAATATATTTACAATAATTCGATGATATAATTATAATATAAAATGGCAAATTGTAATTGCCATCTTTAAATGATCATTTAGAGATGCCAGTCAGCATACAGTACATGTCTTTGGACTGGGGAGGAAACTGGAGTACCCAGAGGAAGCCCCTGAAGCACAGGGAAAACATGCAAATTTCATGCACACAGGGAAGAGGCGGGATTTGAGCCCCAAGGCCGGAGGTGTGAGACAAAGGTGCTAACCGCTAAGCCACTGTACGCCTCACAAATTGAAGCATATGTGGTTTAAATGTATATCAAATAAAATTTGCTTTGTGAAAGTCAGTGCGCCCTGCGATGGATTGGCACCCTGTCCAGGGTGTACCCCGCCTTGTGCCCGATGCTCCCTGGGATAGGCTCCAGGTTCCCCGTGACCCTGAAAAGGATAAGCAGTATAGAAGATGGATGGATTGATGGAAGTTAGTGAAGCATTGTTTCCTTGTTTCTATCTGAGGATGGGAGAAACGTATGCTGGTGTCCACTATATCAGCATCCTATTTAAACTAAATCTGCTCCTCTCTGTGGTGTGGTATATAAACATGAAAAGTAAGCCAATACATGTGTAAATAAAACATGTAGATTTCTATATTTCTGTAAGCAAGCAAATACATATTATAACAGCTGTGTTCTCAGTTGATCAGTGTAGCGTGAAAAAAATGTGATTGATCCTGTCAAAATTCGAGTGATAATTCTTTTCGTGGGAATGTTTCATTTCGTCGAGAGATCACATTTTGAAACCAGTGATTCAAGGGTTCGCAAAACATGTGCATGGTTTTGAGAAATATATTCAAGGGAATTCTGGGAGAGCAGAGACACTGCTTTCTAAAGCCAACTGAGATCAAGTTCAAGTATTCATAGAAAAAGTCATAGTGTTGAGACATGAGACATGGCGACCGAGTATTCAGTGCCTGAAGATGGCGCGTGACACAAAAACAGCCCTCGCGTCTCTCCGCATATGCTGCACTAAATGATTGTGCCTACTGTGTGCGATTCCTTCAGGCGTCTGACCTACTCAGCTCTGCCGTTTTAGTTCTGCTTCACAGTATGCACACACAGCTGTGTCCATGTGTGTGTGTCCGTGTGTGTGTGTGTGTGTGTGTGTGTGTGTGTATGGATGTGGACACCAGTGTACAGTGTGTACATGTCTGTATGCATGTATGAGTATTTCTGGGTGTGACTGTGTGCATGTATGTGTGTGTGTGTGTGTGTGTGTGTGTGTGTGTGTGTGTGTGTGTGTGTGTGTGTGTGTGTGTACATTACATTATCTGCCAGTTTGATAGCCTCTATAAAACTATGTTGGATGCCTGTAGTAAATCTAAAAGATGGAGAAACAGATTGGATAGTAAAAAAAAAAAAAAAAAAAAAGCGATTGAGCCAGAGTCTTCATCTGTCTTTCCTACACACGCAGGCACACATGCACGCACACACGCACACACACACACACACACACACACACACACACACACACACACACACACACACACACACACACACACACACACACACACACACACACACCCACCCACCCCAGTCTTGCAGCACCATCCTCAAACTAAAACCCCTCAAATTACATGACAGCCTACAGCTTTCTTTAATGCGCCAAGAAGATTTGGCAAAAGCAGAAATATCAAACTTTTTAACACTGACATTTTAAACTTCTCCAGCAGGCACATTTAGTTCTCTGTGATTTTATTCTGAGTACATAATGCGCATTACTCATGTTGTGTTAGTGCGGTGTACAAAATGAAAATGTGAGCATGTTGAATTCAATTAACTTGATCATATTCTGTGGTATATTTGATGACAGTGGTCAATTGATGCTCATTTCTGCAGGGAAAAATACTAAATGGTTGAAATAAACTAATCATTTGTGGATGCTATTCTGTTCTTCTTCTTCTTCTTTTTTTATACTATACTCTGCATATGATGTGTTCAGAGGGAATTGAGAAATGTGTGTGTTTGACATTGAACTGTAGCACTCTTGAAGTGATTAAAGTCTTGAGAAAACTGTTCAGAACTGTTAAACCGAGAATAAGCTACAGTAGCTAATGACTGAGGTGAAGCGGTCACCATGTGTTCATGGAGCTCACTTTGTGCACAGGGGTATTGTAAAAATTGTAAAGCTACAGCATAAAAAGACATTCTAGACAATTGTGTGCTTCCAACTTTGTGGCAACCGTTTGGAGAAGAACCACATATGGGTGCGACGGTCAGGTGTCCACAAACTTTTGGCAACATAGTGTACTTTAAATGAATGCTGTAGTGGAAACTACAGTTTAGGAACATCAATATCTCCCTCAAATATCTTGGAAAATGACTAGGAAATGTCTTCTGCGACTAAACTGACACTATAATTAGACTTAGCATTGGCCACAAACTGAGCTTCCATGCATTCTGCCATATTGAGAAACTGCAGCATTTCAGAAAACTTTTAAGTTGTAAATACTGTATACAAAATAGCTAGTCCTTAATATGAAATAAATACACAGCCTTATTTGAACACAGAAATACAGTCCTGGTCAGAATTATTGGCATCACTGAATTGTAAGTATAGAATTTAGAATATGTTCAGAAATAAATGCAAATGAACCAATTTTGTCTAACCTGGATATTTTAAAAACATGTCCAAAGTTATTGAAGAACAATAAAAACAACAAAAATTAGTATCATATAGTGAAATTAAACATACAGACAAAAAAATGTACACTGGACTGTGGAAAAAACACCACAAGCAAGACATCTAAAGAGCTTTAGGCTGACCTGGAGCAATGTGAACCAAGTAGGGCTCCATGGGCGAAGGCCAAGGAGGAAACCACTATTGAAAGAAAGGCTTTAAAACCAAGAGTAATGTTTGCAAAATCTTTCATAGATAAGCCACAGTCTTTCTGGGATAATGTTCTATGGACAGATGAAACCAAAGTAGAGCTCTTTGGGAATGCAGTGCATCAGTTTGTTTACAGGCAACAAAATGAAGCCCATAAGGAAAATAACACTCTCCCTACAGTAAAACATGGTGGAGGTTCTATCATGCTGTGGGGCTGCTTTACTGCCTCTGGTACTGGAGATATTGAATATATCAAAAGAAGGATGAAATCAGAAGATTGACGATGCATTTTATAGAACGAAATGTGTTACCTAGTGCCAGAAAAATAGGTTTTAGGCAAAGGACAATGACCCAAAGCACACAACTTACAGCACAAAAGAATGGCTGAAAAGGAAAAGATGGAGTGATTTAAATTAGCCAGCAATGAGTCCTGACCTAAATCCCATTGAAAACCTTTGAAGAGAGCTGAAATCTGCCATTGAAAAAAGGACTCCTGCAAACTTAAAAGTGCTTGAACGCATAGCAATGGAAGAGTGGCAGAAAATACCAGCAGACAGGTGCAAGAAGCTTCTACACGGCTACAAGAAACATTTAGAGGCTGTCATTGTTGCCAAAGGTTCTGCAACCAAATATTATTGAAGGGCGCCAATAATTGTGTCCATACAATTATAAATTTTTTTTAGTCTGTATTTTTAATTTTACTATATAAAATCATTTTTGTTGTTGTTGTTGTTGTTGTTGTTGTTGTTGTTCAACAGCTTTGGGCATGTTAGTCAAATATTCATTTGCATTTATTTCTGAAGATATTCTAAATTCTGTACTTACAATTCAGGGGTGCCAATAATTCTGACCAGGACTGTATATACAGTGATACACTATATAGTGTGTATGAATAGAATACACTATGATACATTAGAAGAGAATAGCATGCATTATACACTGTAAGCCCAGTTCACACTGCACAGACAGATGCCGACCAACGGCAACAATCACTAACTATAGGAGTTGGCCATTGGATTTAGAATGTTGGGACATTGCCCCAACATACATCAACAAACCTTTTTGTTACGGATAATCAGACTGGTTTAAAAATGGATGACCCTTTTACCACAATCAAAATGTTACTATTATTAGTGTCTTTATGTGCCGTTCTTCGCCTGAAAAGACGAAGAGTGAAACAGAACACATTGTGGGTGAAGCCTTGGTTGTTGTGACGTGAGAGACAGGGCGCTTACTTACATCTATGCAGACACAGGATGTGCAGAAAAGTTTCCTTGGTTTGCCCCCAAGCAGTTTCAAAAACTCAGAGAAAGGCATCTTAAGGTAGACTATGCGGTAATCTAAGACCATTGTTAGGTCCTACATTATGAACAATATTTTTATGTGAATGTAAGTTATAAACATTTGTTGCGATTTCGCTTCTTACTTCACGAAACAGAATACGGAAAATGGTATACGGTTAGTGAGTAAGAGTAGATGATCCTCAGCAGGGGTAAAAAATAAACAATTTGAATTAAATAATGATAATGATAATGAGTCTTTATTGGTCATGTATACATTACAGCACAGTAAAATTCTTTTCTTCGCATACACCAGCATGTTATGGGGTCGGGGTCAGAGTGCAGGGTCAGCCCTTGGAGCCCTTGGAGAGAGGGTTAAGGGCCTTGCTCAAGGGCCCAATAGTGGCAGCTTGGCACTGCTGGGGCTTGAACCCCCGACCATCTGATCAGTAACCCAGAGCCTGGGTTGCTGGGGCTTGAACCTTCCGATCAGTAACCCAGAGCCTGGCAGTGCTGAGGCTTGATCCCCTGACCTTCCGAACAGTAACCCAGAGCCTGGCAGTGCTGAGGCTTGATCCCCTGACCTTCCGATCAGTAACCCAGAGCCTGGCAGTGCTGAGGCTTGATCCCCTGACCTTCCGAACAGTAACCTAGAGCCTGGCAGTGCTGGGGCTTGAACCCTGACCTTCCGATCAGTAAACCAGAGCCTGGCAGTGCTGGGGCTTGAACCTTCTGATCAGTAACCCAGAGCCTGGCAGTGCTGGGGCTTGAAACCCTGAACTTCTGATCAGTAACCCAGAGCCTGGCAGTGCTGGGGCTTGAAACCCTGACCTTCCAATCAGTAACCCAGGGCCTGGCAGTGCTAGGGCTTGATCCCCTGACCTTCCGTAACCTAGTGCCTGGCAATGCTGGGGCTTGAACCCCCGACCTTCCGATTAGTAAAGCAGAGCCTGCCAGTGCTGGGGCTTGAACCCCTGACCTTCTGACCAGTAACCCAGGGCCTGGCAGTGCTGGGGCTTGATCCCCTGACCTTCTGATCAGTAACCCAGAGCCTGGCAGTGCTGGGGCTTGAACCCCCGACCTTCCGATCAGTAACCTAGAGCCTGGCAGTGCTGGGGCTTGAACCTTCTAATCAGTAACCCAGAGTCTGGCAGTACTGGGGCTTGAACCCCGGGCCTTCTGATCAGTATCCCAGAGTCTGGTAGTGTTGGGGCTTGAATCCTCGACCTTCCGATTAGTAATCACAATGATTTAGCACACCTAGCACCTAGCACACAGGCTTTCATTTCTATGGAGTTTTCAGGGACACTTGAAGATTGAACACGTACAGTCGGTGAAAACAAGCGCCAAGCAATGGCAACAGATGCTAACAGGGTAACACGGCAATCTGAGTCTCTAGTGTGTCGACACTTTGTTACAGTCAGAGGTAAAGCTGTTCTGACACAGGAAATTGTTCATGGTTTAAGAGGAGTATGACACTTCAAGATGTGTGCTTCAAATTCAGGGCCTTAACTACTAACCCCATCCTTGTTTTTAAAAAAAAAAAAGATTTTATAACTGCGCGCCTCATCATGTGTTATTCCTCACATATACAATTTACAGTCGTGTTGAAATAACTGTTTATTTCACACAGTTTTTTGCTCTTTATATGCATACCATTAATTAATATGGTTATTTAAACAGGTATACAAACTTGTTTGCTGTGCAAGTTTTTTTTTTTTTTTTTACTCTAAACTACGAATAGCTGAGCGAGCCACATCTGGCTGATTGGTGCAGTAGGTGGAGTACACTGTAAGCTCCATCTGTAGCTCTTTTGGCTTTTGTAGATGCAGCTGCAGTTCAGGTGCAGTCCAAAGAGCTAAGCATGAAGAATGATTCTCTCTCTTTTCATTTCTAAGCCCCAGTAGTCGTTTGTCTTCTGCCGCATTGCTCCTGCTCCTTATCGCTTATCACCTTCATTTTCGCCCCATCTCTGGCCGTTTATCTAATACGGCGCCTTGCCATTATTCTTGTCTGCACACAGCTAAAAATATGCACCCGTATAGTGAATTGATCCTCAACCTAGGGAATTGCCTGGTCTCTTTAAACAGACAATGAGACGATGTGTTTGATTGGTTACAGTGAGGAAATTCTTTCAGGGTTTAATCAATACTGCTTATAGTTGCCTGACTTACAAGGCTTGGAAATTGCCAACCCATGCAACAAATGCAGTGCAAAAAATAGCCAAAAAACCCCAAACCAAACGTCTAAACACCAAATGTTTCTTGCTTCACGACCCAAATGATATAGTCTAAATGTTCTGATCAAAGCTTATAAAGCCGTATTGTTATTTCCAGCACTTCTCTTTGTGCCATTTGAGAGTTTTATAGCTTTGAGAGCTATAGGTCATTCTTTACAGAAGTACACAGACGGCAAGAAGTGTTTGGGAACTGTGGGACATTCGTTTTAGTCGTTTCAGTCATTTTAGTTGTGGCTGCAGTCCAAAAAACCTGGCTCTGGTCCGCTTGAAAATGACGGTAGATGGTCTCAGGTTCACCTCAAGTCAGCTCGGTTGCGGTTAGCACCATGTATGAAGGATATCCACTACCTGGAACTGGACAACGTGCCGATATTACATCTTGCTTTAAGCTTCAGAAGCAGCTCATTTGCTTATTTATGCAAAGAATATGAAGTTACAAAATGTTTCTGGTTACAGAATGTTTCTGAGTGTACTAATTTAACGGGTCCCACGTTATGTATCAATATACTGTAGGTCTAACAGTATAAAATTACATAGGAATGGAAAGGGGATACTGCAGTCAGCACAACTTGTGGTTGTTGTGCAAACGTTTGCATGAATAGCATGGAACAAGATGCACATCTCATGACTATTGCCAAAATTGTTCTGAAGTGAGAATGACATGCTTGAAGGTGGTGTGTGCCCTATACTGCACAGGACAGTGGTGGCTCAGCGGTTAGGGCTCTGGATTATATGCGACTTCATTGTCGGGCCTCTGAGCCTTGAATTTTATGTCACGTTGGATAAATATCTGCCAAATGAATAAATGTAAACGATTTGAACATTTTCATTGGTAATAGGAACAAATGAACACCAAGAACGATACAGGATACCAACACGTCACGCATATACCAAAACATATCTACACAGCAGAACTGATTTCTAAAATTGTAAACCTATGCTGCTGAAATGAAACCATAACCAAGTCCAGAATCGATCCTTGGAATCAATCAATATTCGGGCTAATTGTAAAAATGTAAAAATGGCGATAGTTATATGATTAGCAAGGACCACAACTACATTGTTGAGAGACAGCACTATAATATCCACTACTATATATATATATATATATATATATATATATATATATATATATATATATATATATATATACAGTACACAGCTGCCATGAGAACCTGCTCTATACATCATGGTAATAGGACCGTTAAGAAAACAAAACATTAATAAAAACAATAAAGGGACATCAGCAACATAAACAAGGTATAAAATTGTGAACGTATGATGTTAAAACTAAATCGGACTCAAATTTGAGCCGAGTATATAAATGCGGATAGTCATGTGATTAGCAAAGATCACAACTACATTATCTGCAGACAACTACAGTATAATATCCAGAAGACTGACACTGTACATGGCTAGCGGTGGAAAAACATGTATATATAAAGAATATATAAAGAATTCACAACATTAAAGTACATAAATAAAGTTATGTGTAATAAAGTCGAATGACACACACAAAAAAAAATGTATTTCATGTGAATAGGCTCACTGGAAATATATTTACTGAAAAAAATGTTGACACGTCCAATACTTATTTCCGCCGCTGTATTTATACTTTACTTATTATTGTATTATTGAATTTTAATACTTGTACTCTTTTAAATTTTTATTTAGACCTTCAAAATACTCATTACATCAGTTTAGCATTCAATCATTTCGGTTTAGCGTCCAATCAAGATCATCAATGTAGAAGAAAACCGTTTTAGGAATAGTGCCATTTTGTCAGCTACTGAGACCTTCTCATGCTACACAATGTAAAAGTGTAACGCTAAAGCTATATGTGTGTATGTGAAGATGGAGAATCCGCCAGACTGCAGCGTGGAACTCGAGGATAAGCGTACCTGGCTGTACCTAAGTAAAATTTTCAATATGCTGGATAAGGCATTTTCTTTGCCTCTCTAGAAGGCCTCAGCATGTTGAGGTAATTTTCACTAGTTTGCTAACAGTAACTTAGCTGGTTTGTTTTCTTTGCTAATGCTAGGTTAGACCAACGTCAGTTCCAGTAGCTAATGAAATCATTGAGGCTGCAAGTCAAAATCTGGCTAATGCTGAGGATACAGACGTTGAGACTGAACAATGTTTTCAGGCATAAAAAATCATCTTGTAATAATTGTATGCTGTTTTGCTTTATAAGCTTATTATTATTCTTCTGAGACCCGAAACGATCAATCACTACTCCTCCCAGAGCTTTCAAGCTACATGCACCTTCAGCCTGTTCTGACTCGAGTTGTATCTTTTCGAAGTGAATGGAATTCCGGAATTCCTGGTACAGAAGTTCAATGTGGCCAAAATTCCTATTGACTTGCATTAAAAAATTTTGACTGTTATAACTCGCTGAGCTTTCAAGCTACTTCCAAGGAACTCAGCAGAGTCCTTCAGACTGTTCAGACTGCTCAGGCTGTATTTTTCCCAACTGATTGGACTCCCAGTATTCCCGTTGCGTTAGATGAAATTTCCCAAACTCTCTCATTCACTTACATTGAGGGAATGTTCTGAGCCTGGCCCCATCTGTCATAACTCACACACACCTGAGTGCACATGGTCTGAAGCCTAAACGTATTGGGACATGGCCTAGCTCCAAAAGTACTGGAACACTTTATCTCCAAAAGTATTGGGATGCGGTCTAGCTCCAAAAGTATTGGGACACTGTCTAGTTCCAAAAGTACTGGGATGCTGTCTAGCCCCAAAAGTACTGGAATACAGTCTCTCCAAAAGTGTTGGGACACCATCTATCTCCGAAAGTATTGGAACACGGCATCTCCAAAAAGTATTGGGACGCTGTCTAGCTCCAAAAGTATTGGAACACTGTTTAGCTCCAAAACACTCTAGCAACATCCTAGCAACCACCCACAACACCCTAGCATCAGCATAGAAACTACCCCTAACACCCTAGCAACTATCTAGAACACCCTAGCATCTGCCTAGCAACCACCCAGAACACCCTAGCAACTGTCTAGCAACACCCTAGCAACCACTCAGAACATCCCATAACAGCCGCCTAGCAACACCCTAGCAACCACCCAGAATACCCTAGCAACACCCTAGCAACCAACCAGAACACCCTAGCATCCATTTAGCAACACCCTAGCAACAACACTGAACACCCTAGCAACCGCCTAGCAACCACTTAGAACACCCTAGCAACCACCTAGCAACATGCTAGCAACCACCTAGGAACACCCTAACAAGCACCTAGCAACACACTAGCAACCACCCAGAACACATTAGCAACTGCCTAGCAACACCCTAGCAAAATTGCTTTCTCAAGCCGATGTCAAAGTTTGTCGTGACGAACATTATCTATCTAGTTAAAGTTACTTTTTTACATGAAAACATTAACTTAATTTCATCAGTTAAAAACATTTATTTTTAATTCCAGAGTACATATACTTAGCAACATGTTTTTACTTTCACTTGAGTACATATTTGGTTGCATACTTCCATTTTTAATTAAGTAAGAGTTTGACATATAATCTATACTTTTACTTAAGTATAATTTCTCAGTGGGGGTACGGTGGCTTGAAGAATACAGTAGTTATGGGTAGCATTTGCCTCACACCTCTGGGGTTGGAGGTGATTGTGCTCTGCAGTTGTCACCCTGTCTTGTGCCCTAAGTCCTCCCTGTAGGACAACCGGTACAGAAAATGGATGGATGGATGACTAATACACTAATACATAAGCTTAGCCACTGCTGTTGCTCCAGTTTTATTCTGAAAGACAGAATTAAAATAACATCTCAGCTTGGAGGTTTTCAGTGACACTGACGACTTTAACTTCAGAGCTGAAGTACAGGTGAGGAATAGTTCGGCACATAGCTTTGGGGCAGACTGGTTTTGGCATGGCCCTGTCTACCAGCAGCAACAGTGCTGCTCCATAATTTAATGAACCATTTTCTGCCCAAATCAGAGGGACGTATTAAGCACCTCCCAGCTGACCGTGTTCTGAGGTGCCTGTTCCCAACCTCAAATTAGTCAAACTTCACTTGCAGCAGGAGGGCACTGCGACAGAGCTGCAGGAGATCTGACATGCTGTGCCTAACACACACACACACACACACACACACACACACACACACACAACCCCTGCTGAAGGTTTATCTACTTAGCAGACTTGCTGCCATCGTTTAGTTTCCACTTAGCTGCTGTGTGTTGGCTAAAGTGTTTTGTTTTAGATTAGAAAATCTTTAAACGGGGGCAGTGTGAAGTCCTCGGGGTGCAGTATAGCGTGTCTAAACTGAGCAATGAGAATAGGAGTTGAGCCTTTGACATATTCAAAGAGAAATAAAAAATAAAAAAATTACAGGCTTCCTAAAGATTCTCACGCAGAAAATAAGACACTGTGTAGCTGAAAGGGAGAGAACAAAACCTTGTCAAACAGAATTATTTCTATTCTTCTGTGACCTTTTCCAAAAGACGTGACTATTTTTAGCATTGCAGTAGTGCTGTTTATATTGAGGAAAGCATTATCATTTTCATAGTACCAATGACCTTCAGCTCTTAAGTCCTTTCTATAAACTCAGTGGGTAGCATAATTTTCTTTGAGACACATACAAACATGCAGAATATAGTTCATGTCAGGAATGCCGTTAGTATGCTGCTAGCCTGGCACTATAGGAGATAGGGATGTAACCAGGTACATGAACTTGAGTAATGTAGCTGAGGTTGATGAACTGTCAGAGCCATTGCTGACATTTCAAGGGGATATAATGGTATAAGGCTCATAATTTTTTTTTTTTTTTTTTTTTTAAAACACCTTTAGACCATACCCAATTTGGCTTTGAATACAGATCATGATATTTGCTGCACTAAACAGATATAGATCTAGATTGTGTCACTGTGTTACACCCTTAGTAGGGGAACACATGTAATGTGGCCCCTCAGGGAAAAAGAATAGTTTAATGCTTGGAGCTGAAGGAAATCTTTCCTCCTGTCAGTTATTCACACCCAGACATTTAGCCTCCAGGGCCACTTCTCTTTCCTTCCTCCTTTGTCTCAATTCCCCCTTCCCCTTGTCTCTTTCTCTTTCTCAATCAGTGGAGCTAGATGTCAAACTGAAGGTCACAATTGAGGTATTTGGAATAGCCATGCTGCTCTCTCTATAGATAAGTCCACATCATTGATTTAATAAACACTAAGAGCAGTTTTTTTCTTGTATATAAAATGATATAAGCCTACTCTATCACACACTACATTATCCCACTGAAGGACGATGTACAGTCAAATGGTTTCACCTGAGTACCTGAGTCCAAAGAACCCTCTGGATGTCCCTGATAATAGTTAAATCAATAGACAATTAAATCAATAGTTAAATCATTTTTTTCATTGTACCAGTGGACATTTATTTTCATACCTCAAGGACTGAAGCATTGCAAAACATAACTACTGTACACTAGAGAAAGTGAAGATCTGAAGCTATATTTTACTTGTAGGACATATGATAGGCCTGTATTGCTCTGACACATTTAAGAAACAATATTGTATGGGGGGAAATTCACATACTCACTGGCCACTTTATTAGCAACTCTGGTACACCTGTTTATTCATCAGCCAGCAGTGAAATGCAGAACAATATGCAGATAAAGATCAAGAGCTTCAGTGAATGTTCACATCAAACATGAGAATGCGGAAAATGTCATTTTAGTGACCCTGGCATGGTTATTGGCGCCAGGCTGGCTGGTTTGAACATTTCAGAAACCACTGCTCTCTTTACACAGAATGGTGTAAAAACCAAAAAAAAAAATTGAGCTGCAGTTCTGCATGTGGAAACATCTTGTTGATGTGAGAGGTCAGAGGAGAATAACCAGACTGGTGTAAGATGACAGGAAGGTTACGCTAACTCAAATAACCACTTTTTACAACTGTGGTGAGCAGAAAAGCATCTATGCACAGACTGTGCAACCTTGAGGCAGATAGGCTACAACACCAGAAGACTACATAAGGTTTCACTCCTGTCAGCCCGGAGCAGGAATCTGAGGCTACAGTGGGCACAGGCTCACCAACTGGACAGTTGAAGATTGGAAGAATGCCGCTTGGTCCTTTTGCCACTTTCAGCTGTTCAGTTTCTGTGAGTCTGTGCCCACTGTAGCCTCAGATTCCTGTTTTTGGCTGACAGGAGTGGAACAAAATGTGGTCAGCCTGAACCAGTCTGACAATTATCCTTTGACCTCTTTTTCCAATTTTTGTTTTTGTTTTTCTTGGATGTACCCATTCACTGAAGCTCTTGATCTGTATCTGGATGATTTTACACATTGCACTGCTGCCACATGATTTGCTGATTGGTTAATTACATGAATAAGCACAGGTACAGGTGTTCCTAATAAAGTGGTTGAGGTCAGAAGGTGCCAATGTGCTAATATTTATAGAATATAGTATATATACATCATTTTGTTAACGTTATAATTTCAGATACTTATTGTCTAAAATAACTAGTATTTTGCAATTGTGTACATCTGATGAGTTAAAAGAATAGGGAAGGGGTCCAAGCACTAATTATAAATAGGCTCTGCTTATTTATAATTTCGTAGATGTTCAGTATTTAAAATTCTAAACGTGTGTTCCTTTTAATATGGAATTCTGCTTAGGGCTATATTGGGCTTCATTGTGAGCATCAAACTTTTATGTGTGAGAGTGTGTATTTTTTGGGCTAAATCAATGTGCAGTGTACACTGGTGTCTGGTGAAGCTTAGCATTTATAGGTAGACCTGCTGTAAATCAGGGAAAAGGAGGCTGACACAAACCAGCACACCGAGACCTCCTACTGTCCCTGAGCTTTACTGCCACTGCACATCTCACTGGAACCCTGTGGCACAGCTATAAATACAAAGCTATAAATCACCCAACGAAATACAGATAGAACAGCCAGACAGCCGTCACAGCTCTTTATTACGTCCCTGTATGAGAAACACACATTCAAGCCCCACCTACTGCATGTCTGTTTCATTCCACTACTAATTATTTTCTAATATTTGTTTGAAAGTGATTGCTGCTATCTGTTTGAGTGACAATGAGCAGATGATAATAATCCCCCATTCAGCCAATCAAAACCAGCGATGAGATGCCAGACTCAGGCACTAAGTCGCTAATCCCTAGGGAAATGGAAATCTTGCAGAAAATGACACATTGAACCTCTTTACATTATTTTCCCATTGCATCTGGATTCTGTTCTGAGGTCAAGCAGCCACTTTGTTACACTACATAAAAGGATATCAGTCTACATCAGTGGCTTTAATTCAGAATACTTTCTCTTAGTGTCTTGCTTTCTCTCTTGAGTCAACCATTACGCACATTTACCTTTATTAAGCCATCAATGAGCTCAATGAGCTATTGAGCCATCATGGCCCAGGTTTCTTTCTACTACTTAATGCTTATTGAGCAGTCTCGTGTTAAAGTAGCTTAATGGTGCTAGTAATCAAGCCAGTGTGGCCTTTAGAGTCAAATGAGGGACAAGTTCTATACCCAGGGCTATTAAATATTTTTGTAAGGCTACAATTTGCCTAAGAAAACCATGTATCTAGACAGGGTTTTACAGTACCTAGATAACGTGTAGCTCTGCTGTCTCACAGTTCCAGGTGCTTGAGCCTGAGCTTGTGTTTCACTGTCTGTGCAGAATTTCACATGTTCTCCCAATGGGTTTCCTCCAGGTTTTCTGGTTTCCTCCCATCTCCCAAAAACATGCAAATAGGTGAATTGGCAACTCTAAATTGCCCCTAGCTGTGAATGAGTGTGTGAACGAGTGTGTATGTGCATGGTGTCATGTGATGTACTGGCATCCCACCCAGGGTGTATTCCCACCTTGCACCCAGTGTTTACTAGGCTTTGTCACCCTGAGTATGCCATACATGATGCCTGGAGTTTCCATAACAGTTTATGTCTAGTGATGCAAATGATCATGATACTCTCAGTGGTAACTGCAATGACAGTTGTCATAATGTTTGATGTCAGTAGTATTATGACAATAATGAAGACGGAGAAGGATGTGCCTAGACATGGCGTTTATGGTAGGACCATTGCTATTGGGGTTTTACACACCTTGTAATATTCGGTAACACTTTACTTGGACGATGTATCAAACACTTTGTATGCTGTCATGACAGTTCTGTTGAAAGATAGGTCATTATTGTTACTGTTATAATACTCGTCATAAAGTATATATACTGACTCCATTAAACAAAAAACTTAAACTGTCATGGCATTAGGGGGCACATTAGTGGTTAGCACGTTTGCCTAGCACCTACAGGATTGTTTTCCCCATGCTTTGTGGATTCCTCTGGGTACTCCGGTTTCCTCACTAGTCCAAAAAAATACGTTGTAGGCTGATTGGCATTTCCAAATTGTCCATAATATGTAAATGGTTGAGTGTGTGTGAGATCGTGTCCTGCGATAGATTGGGACCCCGTCCAGGGTGTCCCCCGCCTTGTGCCCCGAGTTCCCTGGGATAGGCTCCAGGTGACCCTGGAGTCCCTGTGTAGGATAAGCGGTACAGAAAATGGATGGATGGATGGATGGATGTCATGGCATTAAATGTTTTGACAACTGTCATTAGGTTTACCAGTGATACTAACATGACATATTATGTCACTGCATATAAACTTTCATGGCAACTCAAAGCCGCATATGAAATCTGTAGCTGGCTTGTGCTTACAGCATCCTTATAAGATTATTACGTCCCACACTGTATGACATGATTAGATAACATCTTATCCAAATTCTATAACTGACTATGTGACATTAATGACATGATTATATTGGTCATACGATGCAAATAAAGTGTTAACCATATTTTTCAAGCCTGCAAATGCTGTTGTTCATAGGACACACTCTTGTTGCTGTAGGGTCATGCCACAGTCGGAGTGACCTTTTTGCATAAATATTTGTCATCTACTTGGGAAGCAGAAATTAGTAGTTCATAACATGTATATTCTTAACGTTAAGGCTGGCATAACCTTGTTTCTGTATGTTAACTGATTAAAAAATGTGAACATACTCCTTCTGTGCCAAAATGAACAATCTGTGAGATGTTGCCGCATTAACTAATGATGATACATAAATTCAGCGATGCAGCCCAGCAGTGCAAAGCTGCATCTGTGCAAATATGAATATATGCATAAGATAGAAAAAGGAAAAGAGACATAGTTCCTTTAACACACACTATCAAAGATTTAAAAATATATATATATTTTCATCCTCTTAGTACAAGCAAGTGGAGCAGTACATGTCCTTCCACAAACTTCCAGCAGATTTCCGGCAAAAAATCCATGACTACTACGAGCACCGCTACCAGGGCAAGATGTTCGATGAGGAGAGCATCCTGGAGGAGCTGAACGAACCGCTCAGAGAGGTGAGACAGAGCATGCTCACTTTGTGTGGTGGGGACGTTGGTGTAGATGTATGTGTGGAAAAACAATCCCAGGAGGCCATGCAGTTACCTCAGTTCTCTTCTCACTTTCCAAAACAATAAAGAGATGCTGACAGTGAAATGTTTTGCCCTGCAAATGCAATCCATGTCTCAGGAAAGCCACGATGTTGATTCTTTTTTTATTTAATATATATTCCAATGGTTTTTTTTTCATTCTACTCAGTAAGGATGTAGTAGTCAGTGCTTGACAAAATGCTCTTTTGTATGTGTTTGCAAATATGCAGCAGTGCATTTACACTCACCAGCCACTTTCCATGTGGCACTCACCAGCCAATCATGTGGCAGCATTATGCAATGCATAAAATCATGCAGACACAAGACAAGAGTTTCGGTTAATGTTCATAACAAACATCAGAAATGGGGGGAAAAAATGTGATCTCAGTGACTTTGACAGTGGCATGGGTGTTGGTGCCAGATGGACTGGTGTGTGTATTTCAGAAATTGCTGATCTGGGATTTTCATGCATGACTGTCTCTAGAGTTTACACAGAATGGTGCGAAAAACAAAAAAAACATCCAGTGAGTGGCAGTTGTACGGGTAGAAATGCCATGCTAAGATCAGAGGAGAATAGCCAGACTGGTTCAAGCTGACAGACTGCCTACAGTAACTAGTCTTTGCTACCGTGGTGAGCAGACAAGCATCTCGGAACACACAGCACGCTGATCTATAGAGACTGCTATATGTGAAAATAGATCATCATTTTCTGAACTACTCAAACCAGTCTGTCTGGTACCAACAATGTCACTGAGATTCCATTGTCCCAATTCTGATGTTTGATGTGAACATTACCTGAAGCCCTTGACCTGAATCTGTATGCATTTATGCATTGTACTGTACACTGTATATCATTTATATTGGGTGAATACCTCTCCTACCCTCCCTAGGAAATTGTGAACTTCAACTGCCGTAAGCTGGTGGCCTCGATGCCTCTGTTTGCCAATGCTGAGCCCAACTTTGTCACGGCCATGCTAACTAAGCTCCGCTTCGAGGTCTTCCAGCCCCGGGATTACATCATCCGCGAAGGCACCATTGGCAAAAAGATGTACTTCATCCAACATGGCGTGGTCAATGTCCTCACCAAAGGAACTCTGGGAATGAAGCTGTCCGATGGCTCCTATTTTGGAGGTAAAGTGTCCTGTCATCCTTGAAAGGAACCTGTTTTCATAACTGCCTAAATGAGGCTGAAATTAAACTGTCACATTCAGTAATTAAACTGCCCAAATTCTAATTAAAACGCTACAACATTTAGAACATGATTTACCTCAGTTATGAGCTTGTTTCACAAGAGGGAATTAAAGTTGAATATTTAAGCATCTTTTAATGGGGACCATCAAAATCTTTCCACCCAGGCGATAACACCCAACAGCGCCTTCTGAGATCACTCTGTCATTTATGATAATTTTCCTGAGCTGGTAATGTAATTTTACTAGCATAATTGTATGTGACAAGCAAAATTCAATTAGTACTTAGCCAACTACAATGCTCACACTGATAAACTAGCATGATAATTATATCCCTGTTATGTGAAAACCTGTAATGAGTATATTTTCAGTATATGGCAAAATCTCTGGCTTGTTTGATGTAGTCTAGTTTACACAAACCTTCAGGGTTAGATTAAATAACAGTATCATGATGCTGTAATACAATGCTTTCAAAGGTCAATAGGCCAGTATGGCAGGTTATAATAGAAAGTCAGCTTATAGCAGAAAACAGCAAGCAGATTTTGTAGATCTCAGAATTATCTTCATTAAGTGCAGGTGTTAGCCTTTTGTGTCCTATTGTTTACAGTGACAGTGTGGGCTGTACAGATAATGTGCTCCACATTTAATTAAACTCCAGGCCCATGCTCCACAGGCATCTGGAGTTATTTCCCTCCAATTCCCAATTTCACTCAGTGCACCATAATGCAAATGGTGAACGCTTACGAACAGTTAGGGTTGATAGTCAATGACCTTTTTGTTTTCAGAGTTGGTTTACAAAGGCTTCCGACTCCAGCTCTGCCTCTTTATAATTCTGTCTTTGAATTGAATTTCTTGAATGAACTTCAATAACCTCAAAGGCATACGTACATCCTTGGTTTGGAGTTAGGATTTAATGTTTGCATAAGCAGCAAGAATATTTACATGTACTAGAAAATGAGATTTTACACCAGAGATTTTGCCATATACTGTACAATAGACTCATTACTGGTTTCCATTACTAGTTTAGTGTTAGTAATACTTAGTTAGTAGTTAGTAGCAGTAGTACAGTAGTAGTAAAATCAAGAATAGTAGTGGTAGTAGTAGTAGTAGTAGTAGTAGTAGTAGTAGTAGTAGTAGTAGGAGTAGTCAGAGAAGGAAGAGGAGGAAGAGGAAGAGTAGCAGCAGTAGAAGTAATTTGTGGTAGAAGTAGCATGAGTGATAGTCGTAGTAATAGTAGTCAGGGTGGATGTAGTGATTTGAAGGCCCTAGACAAAATATAGGAATGGTGCCCTATTGCATATTTCAACTGCATGCATTTAGCATTAATCAAAAATAAACCAATTATATATATATATATATATATATATATATATATATATATATATATATATAATTAGCATTTTTAGGGAGCCCTTGGCTTCTGGGGGCCCAAGGCGATTGCCTACCTTTGCCTAGTGCTAGAATAGTAGTAATATTAGTAATAGGAGCAGTAATAATAGTAGGGGTGGCAGTAGTAGTAGTAATGGTAGTAGTATTGATGGTAGTAGTAGTAGTAGTGTTGGTCGTGGTAGTAGTAGTAGTAGTAGTAGTAGTGGTGGTAGTCGTAGTAGTATTGGTAGTAGTAGTAGTAGTAGTAGTGTTGGTGGTAGTAGTAGTATTGGCGATAGTAGTAGTAGTAGTAGTGTTGGTGGTAGTAGTAGTAGTAGTAGTGTTGGTGGTAGTAGGAGTGTTTGTGGTAGTAGTAGTATTGGTGAAAATAGTAGTAGTAGTGTTGGTGGTAGTAGTAGTATTGGTGGTAGTAGTAGTAGTAGTAGTGTTGGTGGTAGTAGGAGTGTTTGTGGTAGTAGTAGTATTGGTGATAGTAGTAGTAGTAGTGTTGGTGGTAGTAGTAGTAGTAGAAGCAGTAGTATTAGTAGTAGAATTAGCTCTGAATGGTAAAGAAGTCCAGTGTGGGCTTGAGACTACTTTTCTCAGACAGCAATGGTGGATTTTTCTTGTCATCTTGAGATATCAAATGTTGATTTATTTGGCTAGTAGATGCAGCATGGATCAGTGGATTCTACTGTACACATTAGCCTGTCTATAAGAAAGCTGTTCATAAGAAGATAAAAATAAATTTTTATGGAACAATGATAAAGAAGGGTTTATTAAACTAAGGCTTTTGCTTAGAAGTCCTGAATTATATACAGTAAATATATTTGTAGCAGAGTGTGGTATAGAAAGGGATGACTAAAGGACGTTGACTGATTTCAGCCTGGAGAAAATAAATCAAGAGAAACTCACGTTTTAATTCTGTCCACATAAGATTTACTCTACACTAGTAGCACAAATGAATGAACTTCAATTTTTCCCTTTTTTTGACCAGCCAGCACTGAAACAAAATAGATCCCTGAGCCTGCTAAATGTTGTAGATCTGTGCAGATTTTTTATCAATTTTAGTAGACGTGAAAGATTATCCTTGTGTGCCTTTAAAATCTTGATGACTCAGCGCTCCTGAGCCGCAGTGAGCAGGGAGGACCGGGAGATTTTCCCCCGAGTGACCTTGGAAAGGTTGCGACTAAAACAGATGCCTTCTGTAGCCTGAGTTAAAAGGGTTTTTCAGATGGTCCTCCCCTGGGGTGTTCAGTGGGACAGATATTGAACACAATCATAAAAGAAATATCAGTAGCAACAGCAGCATGGTTTTTGGTTCCTTTTCAATGCACTGTGCCAGCCTCTGGGGGCTTCACAAAACAGAGCTGAGATAGAGATTAGATGCAAGTCGAGTTGTTTCTCTGTGTGTGTGTGTGTGTGTGTGTGTGTGTGTGTGTGTGTGTGTGTGTGTGTGTGTGTGTGTGTGTGTGTGAGTGTGTGTGTGTGTGTGTGTGTGCATATGTGCCTGTGTGTATTCGTGCATGCCCGTGCATGCGTTCTTGTGTTTGTGCATTCATTTGTGTGTGCGTGCTTTCGAATACTGCCTCTTGACTTGATGAATGAGACTCAGCGGTGAGTGAGTGGCTGTGGAGTGACACCACTGTCTATAATTAACTTCAGCCTCCTGGAAGGAGGATATTGGAATTTGCATATGCTGATCCAGAACTGATTGATGGCAGGCAATGTTAATACAGTGGCCAGAGTTTATAATGTCAACAAGGTATGCTAGAACATTTTCATCACTCACTAAGGAAAGGAGAACTGCACAACTTTGTAACTAATGTTTTTAGCAGTTCTGCTAAAAGCAATAAAATATGTAGTCAAATAATATGTTTTCAATATAGTACAGGGTGAATTGAATTTTCAATTTTTAAATTTTTTTATTTGCATTTTCCATACTGTCCCAACTTTTTTCAGAATTGAAACTAATTGAAGGAATGATTTTATTTTTTTATCCACCCCCAAATTTGGGTCACCTGCCATTCCCACCTACCAACCAACTATTCACTATCATTCAATAGTGTTCCAACCATGGAAGGTGAAAGCTAACACTTTCTCTTCTTTATGAATCACTGTTCATGCTGTGTCACAGGGCAGGGTAACACACTCAGAGGAAAGTGCTGTTTACCCTCTTCCACATACATGAGCTCACAAATGTCCACAATTGGCTAGAGCCACTGTGTTTTCTAGGAGAGAAAAAGTATGCCATCCTTCCCACACTGAGAGAAGGGCCAGTTTTGCTTCCTTGGCTCCTGGCCACGGATGGCGATGGTTTCGTTGGGATTGGAACTCACAACCTCCAGATGATAGGCCAATTGCTGCTTCCTCTTGTACTTGCTGGCCGTCAATTGGTTGATAATCTGTTCTGCGGGGTTTGTATTTATATTGCTTGTACAGTACTTGCAATTAATCTGATGTGGATGGTAGAAATGAAACCTTATATTGATGTTTGTTTATTTTGGAAAGACAGGGGACTTAACCCTGCTAGCCAACGTATACCAGCAGCCCCTGTGTGTGGACATTACACTTCACTTTACTGTGTAGTTCGAGATAATGAGTGAAGAAAGTCTTCTGATCATTCCAATCACCATATAAAACTAATCTATTGTCATTACATGATACATATTGGTCAAACTTAAATGAGCTCATAAAACTGAATAGCAGCCACAGACATCAATTCGAACATCTGACTTTGCCTCAACTTCTGTGTCTTTTTTCTATGTTCTCAAAACTTTCCATATCTGTTATATCTCACAGTTTTTCTGTCTTAGGCTTGAGGCTGTTAACATCTATTAATGGAAAAGAACATGTCTTATGTTTAACTATGCAAAATAGCAGATGCAATCGAGTTGCTTTGTGTGTTTGTGGTTTGATTTTCTCTCAGAAATCTGTTTGCTAACACGAGGGCGCCGGACAGCGAGTGTTCAGGCGGAGACATACTGCCGTCTTTACTCACTCTCCGTGGACAACTTCAATGAGGTTCTGGAAGAGTACCCTATGATGAGAAGAGCTTTCGAGACTGTAGCCATTGACAGACTCGATCGTCTAGGTGAGAGTTTTGTACTCTCCTATTAATGTGCACACAACATAAAAAAACAAAACAGTAGTATAGTCACTTGTTTCTCTAAGATGTTGAAGGTGAGTGCTGAAGGTGTGTCTACTGCTCAGAGAAAAATTCAGTGACAATGAAAGCAAAATTTGTCTTTTGTTTTTCTAGTGCCGCAGGCAGGGTGCAAAAAACTAATATTTCCCCAGTTTCAGTAGTTCAGCTGAGTCATGCAATTACCTTAGGAAAAAGCATTTTTTAAATGCTTTAAAATGCTGTGCAAGTATATTCTAGAATTTTGATTAATTACTATTATTATAAAAGAAGTGCAAATGTGCCATGGCAACCTTCTTTGTAAGTAAATTACCATCTTCTATCCATTCCCTACCAGGTAAGAAGAACTCCATCTTGATGCACAAAGTGCAACATGACCTCAACTCCGGTGCCTTCAACAACAGAGAGAATGAAATGATCCAGGAGATTGTGAAGTATGACCGAGAGATGGTCAAACTAGTGGACTTTCAGCGTCCACGTGCCATGTCTATGACGGCCGCAGTCCCTGGTGGCATATTTGCCCCACCGGGCCAGTCACAGGGCACCTCAGCCATCGCCACCCTACAGCAGGCTGTAGCCATGAGCTTCTGCCCACAGATGGTGAATCCTCTGGTGGGCACAGGCACTCTTCAATCTCCCCGCATGGTCCGGCGCTTCCAGGTAATCCAGAACATTTCCAGCCCTGCATCTGTCTCTCCCATGCAGCCACAGCCACCAGGGCCAATGCCAGGGGGTGCGTGTGCTTCTGCTGCCACATCCAGTCCACCTGTGCAGAGCCCCTTGGCACCAACGTGCTCAAGGACATTCCAGTATGGCTGCAGCCCCATGGGTGGGCGTACAGGATCTCAGCTGTCTCTTGTCCAACAGCATGTGCCCAGTCCAACGCGCAAGGGTGCCCACTCCCTGCAGCATGCAGAGAGCCTGAGTCAAGATGCCCGTTCATTGTCTACTTCCCAGCCTTCTTTGCCCCAGGATGGAGTGACAGGTGTGGGTACCAGCCCACCACCCTCAGCCCACGTCTCCTCCACGTCCATTGGGCCACAGCATGCCCCTCACCCTGCAATACCTGGGCCCTCTGGAATCAGAAGCTCTGTACCTCATAGAATTGTACAGCCTCACCAGATGTCACCCCCCACACCGCCCCCTGTTGCTGGAGCAGGGCCAAGCTATCTCGAGCCAATAGTGCACAAGAAAGATTCTATAGTTAGCCTTCCTGAGACGGACTCCACTATCAGATCCAGGCTGTCCTCGAACCTCTGACCAAACTCTGGTGTATGCTGACATGGTGGCACTATTGTGTATCCTGAGGTTTTCTGTATCCAAAGGAAGCAGAATGTGTATTGTGTAGGGGGAGCAATCAGATCAGTCTGTCACTAATAGGTGCACCACTGTAACTAGGTTGAAGGGGTGGGATTTTCCTAGCTGGCCCACTCATGTAGTTACTCCCTTCTTATTCAGCTACCAATTTGCCCTTTGCTGTCTTTGTTATGAAGAAGTACATGGAAAGAGAAAATTTCTGTTGTATTCTGTAGAGTCCATACAATGCAATCTGGCCTGAGCTGGGACGTAAAGAAAATCAGGGACTTGTATCACATGACTATGATAAAATTTTAAGCTTTGCAAAGTGTTTTTGAGTGTCATTTGTTCTGTATAATTGTAGCAAAAATAACTAGCTGTTCTTCATATTCTTGTAAAATATCAATGAAAATAGTGTTACAGACCGCTGGTCGATCTTATATTGATATGTAAATATGATACATTTTAAAAAAAATGAAAGAAAATATCTTCATTGTATCAACTTAAAAACCAAAGTTGAGCTTGGTTGAGTTTGGTCATGTCCGTGTCAAATGAGAAAAACAATTCAAAAGATATGCCATTTATTTAACTGCCTTTATTCCAAGTTTAGAAGCCATATACAGTCCATGGTAATTGTGAGTCTATGTGGGAGTGAATGGGGGTGGGGGGTAGAGGGGTAGAGCATAATTTCGTCATTTATTTATTGACCTGTTTTCTCAAGAGAGTGTTTATTTTGCTGGGCATTTTGACAGATGTGTTTGTAATGGTAAAGGCAATACCCCAGAGCGTCTAGCCTGCACTGAGAGTTCTTATTGATGAACATCACTGACTCTCTATTGGGAGATACCAAAACAGGAGTGACTAGGAATGGATAACCAAAAGAATCTATATCTGAACTGTGAGGCAAAATGCAATATGTTACTGATTTTGCAATACCCTGCAATTTAGTTTTGCTGTGTGAATGCTTTATTTGGGTGTATTTAAAAGATATTTTATGGCTGTAGGTAATGGAGGGTAATAAAGTGAAATGAGCGAGGAAATGTTTATGTAAAACGTATTTAGAATTTAGCTTTTATCATAAATATTAAATTCCGGAATTATAGTTTTCTTTGCATGGTACAATTCAGAATTGACATTACCCAGAAAAGCTGTTTTAAGCCGATACTAGTAGTTGAATTTGTGGTAATAAAGTGCTACAGTAATTCAGTGAAATATAGATTGAACCAGTTGAACATGGTTCCGTTTTACATTTTAAACCAGCATGACTTATGAAAAATTCAAACCATTTTATCTTGTGAGAAAAAAACTGCAGCAATTTACTATATTAACTTGACAAAAGCATTATTTGTTCAACTTAACTAGTATTGGCAATATTCTGCACTTTACCAAAACCTTCCAAGAAATTATTAACAGAGATGCTGATGTGTGAGCATTTTTAAAGGGATCGTTAAACGAATCGAACAAATCTTTTGCTTGGTCATTGGTCAAAACAAGATGATCATCTTGATTGAAAAATATATTAGCTAAACAGTTTGTAGTTATTAGTTAAGCGCTGCATTTTCTTCACTTGGATTGTAAATATGACCTTGTACATCAGCTGTAAATGAGTCTGATTAGTAAAGTGAGTTTACTTAATACTGACAAAAAAGAAAGCTGAACTCAGATGGCCAATGGTGCGTATTTGTTCTTGAATGTATGCCGACTGGCGCTTACTGCCATGTAAATAGAATCATATCGACTAATGCAAAATGGAAAACGTGCGTATTTGCTGAGTGTTTATTGTGATGGTCAATTGTTAATTAAGCTAATTAGCTCATTAATACTTCATTACAAACGAACTGTTTGTGTTACTTCTGCCATTACTTGCTAGAAGCTGGATGTTAGACATAAAACAATGTGTGTGTGTGTGTGTGTGTGGGGGGGGGGGGGGGGGGGGGGCACGTGAAAACAAACAAGCATACAAAAAAAGCATACACAATATCCCCATGGGCGCCCTCTAGAGACAGAATATGGTGGCATTTCACCATATTCGTAATAGCCACAATGAGGTGATTTTGGGCGTTCTGACGATTTGCTGAAGCGGATGCAGTTTTATCAGTGCAGTAAAATAGCGGCATGAGCATTTGTGCTCCATGAGATAACTCCCATTCATGCTCAGTCCCATATCTTTATCATTATTGTAGATTGAGTCGTAGTCTTTCACCACTAGGTTTAGTATCAGCTATTAAAATGAAGGATGGTGCAATTTGAGTCAATATGACTGACTGAAAGATTTTTTATTTTGAGTCCTCCTGAACTGACATTGCCATTTTCTAGCAGTAATGGGATACTTGATCTAATGAATCCTTAGAAACCCGATTTGCAGTGTATGCATCTTTAATTACGCTCAAATGATTCTTCCTGTACTGCCATTTTTTCTGAATGCCAGAAGTTTTTTTTTGTTGTTGTTGTTGTTTTTTGCTGCAATTCTCATTTTCCAAGATTAGCGAATACTTTATTTGTTGATCCCATTTTAAGTGTACACCGTAAGTTCCCAACATACTAACAAATGTATTCTGAGTGAGCTGAATGAACTGAATGCATATCTGTTATGTGTATTCCTGTGGTTTTACTGCAAATGACTGAAACTCTTTATTTTTGTAATCATGCACTTATACTGGCCCTATTTACGCTGCTATTTTAGGCTCTGCTAGAAAGAAATGTCTTCAGAGTATTGTGTACGAGGTGGTCACAGTCAGTGCAAACACGTGATCCTTTATACTGCCAGATATCCTGGCGAATATCGAAAGGAAGAAACTGATTTTAAGTTCACCACGGAATCGATTGGCTTCATTTCGCTGTAACAATAGCAATCCTGATTGAAGTATTCCTTTAAGTAGAGATTTTGAGTATCTTCTGTTTTTCTGTACTTTTCCCTGACCAAAAAACAAAAACAAAAAAAAAAACAAACAAAACAAAAAAACAACCTTTGTTTCTGGGGCAGAAAGTCAGCTTTCCTCACCATGGCTGAATAATGGACAATACTTTGAGAGGACTGTCATCCAAACCTCTTGTTTCACCGTGCCGCATGTAAACGGTACAGAATGCCTTGGTATAAAATGTCTTAGTAAATCAGGGTACTTTGTGTTTGTTTTGTTATTTTTTTCGTCTTTACGGTGTGCCCCGATGCACAATTAAACGTAGGCCAACATACCCAGTGCCTAGTAATACCTAGTTTCCACGTTGTCTATTTTAGTGGTACTTGACCTTGTAAAATGAACTGCAAACTACGTGTTCTTTTTTTTTTTTTTTTTACCTTGCAATATATGTATAATATAGCTGCTGAATAGTTGTTAGCAACATAAAACGAATAATCCAGCATAGTCTTTCCCCATGTTGGGAGACACAACTTGCACATTCATGTTTGTCTGGACTTTTGAATGCAGTGGATCATGGAGTACATACCAAACCTCTGCTCCACCGGAATGCTGCTTTTCACCGGAGCCACCAGAGCAGGCTTTGCTTTTGAGATCTGTAGACATCACGCCAGATGGCTTTTTAAAAATCAAACTCGCCTCCGTAGATGCCAGCTGAGCACACACACACACACACACACACACACACACACAGATCAAATGAAAAACATCAGGGGTGAGAACATAAAATACATTAGAAATCCTATATTGAAATGCATGTATATATATATATATTTTTATTGATGAGTATATAACAGTAACAGTTTCATATATATGTATAAGTGAAATTTAAAGAAATTATTTTGTATAGATACACTATAAAATACTACACGGGATTAATAAATAGTTTCCCTGTTTAAACATATTGCTACGTATATGTGACAAGAAAAAAAAAACAACATTGGTTGTGGTTTAAAGTTGTAGTCAATGATTGGAGGAAGTTGAAAGCTGAAATTTTTTGTGCCTCCTAAGCCACGCCCCCAAAACCCATGTGCATTGACTGTCATGAAGAGACAACTCCTTTTTTTATTGGTTGGATGTTGGTGGTGCAAATTATTTTTTCCCCTCCCTGTTTTTTTCTCTGAACAGATATTTTATTGAGAGAATTTGAGGAGAAACATCACTCAGCCCACCTGTTCAACACCAACATTTCAGAATGAGAAATGCAGAATTCCTCTGAGAAAAATGAGGCCTAATTGGCCATCTGTCATTTCTTAAACCCATCAATGGAGTACAGTAGCAAAGCCTTGTAAGATGACTGCTGGTGTTCTTGCGCTGTGTTAAAAATGATGGTGAGATGGTGAGCTCTTTCTGGGAATGTGAATTTAAAAATTAAACACATTTGTGTGTGTGTGTGTGTGTGTGTGTGTGTGTGTGTGTGTGTGTGTTTGTGTCTATGAATACCGAATATCCAGTTGGTTCATTTTGCACTTCTACCTTGAAACAGATTCAATATTGAAATATTTGTGATGTGCTTTAGTGATTCTGGTGTTAATTTGCTGTATTTTTGGTATTCCCGTGAGAAGATAGTGGTGGTGTACTGCACTGTACATGCTGCATCATCACAACGGGATCTTGCCAGCACATTTGGTGGTCTTTAATAGGAGAAAATATTTCAACGATCTACTTTCAATGTCATTTTAATGAAAAAACATTATGTAGTTGCACTGACTCATAGCAGGGACTCGGACTTGGCTAGTTATCGACCTACGAATTAACGGGCGTGAAGGCATAGATGGCAGAATTCATACAAAAAGTGACGCTTCGGAAGTTGATCTATTTGAGCAGTTTACAGATGGAGGTGGTAGTGAGAGAGCTGGACAGAATATAGTGAAATAGAGATGAAGTGAGGGCTAAATCCCACTGGCGTCACTATCAGCGAGTAGTCGAACAGCATTGTGGGAAACTGTTAACCGAAGTAAACATAGACTGATAAAAGAAGTTCATTCCAAAATAAATCTTGGACACCACTGAAGGTCACTTATTAATTCTAAAGATTAATATGTAAGGCATTTTGGGTGGATTTTTTCAGTAGGTGTCTCAGTAAGAACAAGCTGATTTCACTACTGCAAATAAATTCTTAAGATGTATTAAAGTTCACCAGAACGATCTATTTCACAGCAATTTTGCATAGTGATCAAGGTTCTGGGGCTTTTCTTGTGTACAGCAAAAGTGAAAACCCGAAACTGACATGAAGCCTGCGGAAGCCAGACTAGAAGTCGTTTTAAAAAGTGCCAGATTAAATGTTATTTCAATGGGTGCAGACAAAATGTATTCAGATTTGTGTCTGTGATGATTCGAGCCCTGCTAAGCCCCCAATCATGCTAAGGAAAGGCTGTCAAGGGTTTAAAGAGTGACTTTAGCAGGATGAGATCTTTCATTGGTTTGGATTTGTACTTGTAAAATGTCCAGTAGCTGTGAAAAAGAATTGTCTCTTCCTTTGCTGATGTACTCCTGCTGATTTGAGTCTTAGTCATGATTAGCTGTGTGTGTGTGTGCGAATTAATACACACTTACCCAGTCAGATATTAGTCATCCATTGCCTGTGGCGGTCGATTGAAGTGCACTAGTTTAAGATGGTCTCCCCACCATGCCCTACCTGCTTTTTCAGTTTATTTATTTATTTACTTATTTATTTATTTATGAACAGCTCCTGCTTTTTCAATTTTATTCAAATTGAGGATTTTGTTGGAGGATTTGGACATTTTTGTTTAGGGTAATTTATAACGACAGACATTCAAAGCTTCATTCTAAAACCTCAATAGAAGCTTCGAATGTAAATATGACATGACAAAAATGCCATTCAGTACAGTCTAGTATGAATGGTCAGAATAAGCGCTATGGCCATTCTAGTAGTTATAGATTTCCTGTAGTTCTAGTGTTAAACACCCTTCTTCCTATCTATTCTCTGTTTCAGTTACACACCCCTCCCCCACTAGCACACCTCTTCAGTTACACAGCCCGATCTGTGGGCAAGTAAAAGCAAGGTAAATGATACTAGCCCTGTAGCAAGGATAAAGCAAGCATAAAGCAAACTCAAAAGCAAATTATGAGCGTCATTTAAAAAAAAATTGTTTTATAAGCAATTAATGACAATAAACACAATATGACAATAAGCTCTGGAGTGATGTCTATGGCAGTGATGTGCTAAAGCTTCTGGTACTAAGCATTATACTTGTCTTTTTCAGTAACCTGCTCCATCAGTACCAATGTTGTTAAAGCATTCCTTACAGATGAATAATTGTTGTGCAATAAAAATGGAGAGCACTGGCATATGATCACATGTGACTGTCTTGTTATTTAAGGTCAAGTCTCTTCAAAGGAGAAAATATCTACAGGAATATGAACAGTTACAATGCACCGAGTAAGCAATAAAGGACAATGAGATGGAAAATAAAATGGTCTGATGTGAAGCTGTTACAACCCTGAAATCTATTATTGATATATTCTTCGTATATCAGCACTTCAGTCTGTATATAAGTCTGAAATATATGATTTCGCAGAGGTTTTTTGTGATTGTTGCCGCCAAAAATGCTCAATTTTGCTCCAGCTTTTTTTCCTTTTCAAAATTTATGATGCAACTTGCCTAGTTGTTTGTGCTTTTTTTTTGTTGAGAAAACTACTTGGTGAAATTGCAATAGAAAGGAATTGTTTTAAAGGTCTTTCGCAGTGAGGTTTGGGGGTAAATGAGACCTTTGGGTGTACTCACGTTCGACGCACTTGAATCAAAGAAGGATTTGGCTGAATGTGCGTCGTGATGATGTCACATGACATGCCTTGGGCCAAATCTGCGGAAAATCTAAGGTCATTTTGAAAAAGTGCAGCTCCTCTGAATATTGCGCCGTTTGCTTGATTTTGAAAAAATTTCTGCGATCGCAAATTCGCGACATCCTGGTGGGACTGGCACTTTAGACAAATATGAATTTGTATTAATTAAAGAATGACATGTCACATGTTTTAGTTTTTTTGGGATGTCTGTGAATCAAGTTAATTCCTGTTATCACTTATATTATAGCAGCTACTGTATAAACAGTTGTTCTCTCACCAGTCTGTTTTTTTCTCTCTCATGAAGCTATAATGAAAAATCCGGTTAGAAAGAAAGCCCTCCATCCTAAACTTGACTTTGACTGTTACAAAGCGTTGACACTGGAGATTCCTTCAAAATAAATGCCTCCTCACAGAAAAAGTCACTATATCAACAATTACACATACAAAAAAAATAATAATAATAATAATGTGGAGCATCTGCCAAACAAGTGTTTGTTATAACTATAGTGTGATAACATATTGAAATGAGATCAATTAGTTAAAATTCTTCTCCCCCAACTGGCTTTCAGCTTAGCTGCTGCCTGCCTAAAAAACCTTTTTGCATACACATCTACAGGCTGAGGAATTGACGGAGATAAATGCAGGACCTGCGTATTAAGAGTTTATATCTCCTATTAATTCTAAACCCAGGTAGAACCTCATAATCCTAAGGTCATGAAATGCGTTATGATCAACACTATGTGACCTTTTCACAGACATTAAATTATTGTTAACATAATAAGTGATGTGATTGTTTTGAAATACTGAAGAGATACATTTTATTACAGTTTAATTACTATTACTGCCACAGACCAAACAAAATGATAGCGAATAGCAATTAAAGAATGACACCTAAATCTTTGTGGAGCTCATTAACTGGTCACTCTCATCCTAATGGCACTCTAAACACATGCTTTATTAAAGGCAGGCATAAACACATTAAGTCTACAGATAAAAGACTCATAGATAGTACTAATATTAGCTGTAAAACTTAAATATGTGGTTTAAGTGACTAATTAGACTGATAGAATTTTTACCCTCTTCTGATTTGATCTAGATTGTTTCAATAAAATTAAGTGATTTCTAACGTTTCCCAATTCACAAAACATTTCTTGATTCAGTGAGATTTTCACATTTTAGACTATTTCAAAAAAGTCTCTGCCCGGAGGTTTATGAAAGCATAGATTATAAATAGCTTCCAAAAACATTATATTTGAACTCTTTTGTGCATTAACACTCCCACTAACTGTGGAATTCCTTCAAATTCCTACTTTAGCTCAAATAATTGGCTAACATTAGTGCCAACCCCCTTAGCTTTACCTGCCATAAACCCTTCAAGTTTGTTAGCTAACACTTAGGTAAAGCAGGTAACAAGCTAGCTATATTGGCTATAATTTGCTACAAATTCAACTTGTAGCTAGCTATGTGAATTTACTCTGTAACTAATTACTAGAACACTCTGTATATGATGTTCAGTATATTGCATAATGTTTATATTGGTAAGCTATTAACCAACATGCTGTCACAACTTCAGTGGTTACTACAGACTCTGCTTTTACTTTACAGACTGAGTAGTACAGCCAAGGCAATGAATGATTACAGCAGCAGCCTCCCCCAGATCCTAGTGTCCAGCCATCTTAATATATTGTGAGTTTGGAGATGCAATGACACGACTGTATAATAAAAAATGATTGATTTATGTACTTATAGACAAATAATGCATATTTATTTAAGGGTTGGGGGCAGGGGCGGAGCAAAGGTTTTGTCTTGGGGGTATGAGAAATGTTCAGGGCCTCCTTCTTATTAATATCTTGATGTATGATAAAAAAAAAATAGTGGCAGTTAATGCAACCTCAAACATGAATGGGCACATGTATCTATTCAACAGTCTGGATCAGCAAACCAAAACAATGTATTCAGCAGTCTTTCAAATCACACACGTAAAATTTTTTTACAGCATTTGGCAGATGCCCTTATGCAGAACAGCATACATTTTTATTTCATTTATACATCTGAGCAGTTCAGTGTTAAGGTCCCAACAGTAGAAGCTTGGCATGGCTGGGGTTTGAACTCATGACTTTCCAATCAGTGTCCCAATGTGTTCCATTTAGGTGTCAAGGTCACAAAAAGGAGTTCAGCAACGATTAGGCCTGCATTAGACTAAAACACAACAGTGCAGTGTTACCAACTACTAACAAACAGATAACTTCAAAATCCTTGACAGTTGCAACATGTTATATTATCTGACCGAAACAATCAGACAGTCTGATTAAGAAAAACGAGCAACTGAACAAATTCATTAAACACGTTCAAGGGGAGGAAAGTTTTTCAAATGAGAACAATGCATTACTGAACTAGGTTATAGGCCACACAACAAATAACATTTAGGCTATTTAAACTTCATCTTCCTCGCCTTTTCTTTGGCAAATCTGGTGACTACCTTGTCCTTGTCGATGTAAATTTCCCTTTCGATGCAGAGCAGTGCTAAATTTGACAACCGTGACTCACCCATGCTTTACCGCATGTAACTTTTGGTGAGTTTCAGACGGCTAAAAGTTCTCTCTGCCTGTTACTGTTCTAAAGGGAAATGACGCATATGTAAACAAATTGCAACACACAATGTACTAGTTTGCAATGTAATGATTTTTTAAACCAATTTTGTAATAAAATGATGTTGAACGGACATTTGATCTATGTTTTGTTACTAAAAAAGAAAATAAATTTACAAAAAAAAAATATCTTTGTGATCAGTAGCGGCCCTCCTAGAAGGCATGCCCAGGGTTGTTCGTGCCTCCACCCCCTTCCCCCAAAAACTCCGCCAATGGTTGGGGGGCTAGATAGGGATTTAAATATCAAATGAGACTGATCATCCATACAAAGTCTTTAATCTTATAAGTTCCCTCTAAGCATGCTAGGCAGTGTATTTGTTCCAATGAAATGGTGCATGGCCTCAATTCCCAAGCCCTATACAGTAAAAAGATATTCAGGATTATTACACTTTTGGGGGGCTGAACCTGAGGCAATTCCATGTTGACTTTAAGCTACAAAATAACAATATAAAGATTTAGACCTTGAATGACGCTCATTAGAGCATTCAACAAAAATACGTATTTTCATATCATCACCTGCTTTTTGACTTCCATTATATGTGAGGTGTGATTTAACACACACATGCTACATATACTGAAAACAAAAACAAACAAAAAAAAAACATGGTGGGTTGTTCCATACATTTTTATAAAACATAAAGTTGACTCAAAAGGTTTGACTCCATTGTACGGTAAATGCTGTTTTTTATTTCATGAGCTGTCAAAATATTATATGTTTTCAATTCACTTGCGTTCAGTTGTATTTTTATAAACCTTTGACACAAACAATATACATTGTCACAAAGCAGACTTACAGAAATCTGGATGTAGATTTAGATCCCTAATGAACAAGCCAGAGGCAACAGGTGCAAGGAAAAACTTCTTGAGATGACATGAGGAAAAAAACTTGAGCGCAACTACACTCAAAAAGGTATTACTCTTCTTCTAGGTGACACCAGTTAGTAGGATTATTAATCAGTACAGTATACAGGTGTAGAAGAGTTAAGATAAGTAGTGCTAATTGTGTTGACAGGATGTTCAGTATGAGTATGTTGTGTCCTGGGATGAGCACAGGACAGTCTTTATGATTAGAGCAGCAGTTCTTAGGTATAAGTCTACACTATCCAGGTGTCATTATACACTAAAGCATAAGCTAATTTTGGGAAGTGCAAATCATTAGGGTTTCCATGTGGGACATTGGTAGCAGCTGAAAGTGAGTCACAAGTGCAGAAGCTCCAAGCAGGAGTAGAGCATCTGGATGAATCAAGGCAAGAGGAGCCACAGCAGGAGAAATGTGTCAGGATCTGGCACTGATATCACATCAAGCAGGTAATACTTATCCCACTATCCGGTGTCACCCAGAAGAGGATGGGTTCCTTTTGTCTCTGGTTCTTCCTCATGTCAACTCTATTTTCTACCATGCCACTGCTGTCTCTGGCTTGGTAATTAGGAATATAAATCTATGGCTACATCTGAATTTCTATAAAAATGCTTTGGGACAATGTCTGCTACTAACATACAAACATGAAACGCTGTCATCTGTTAATAATCAAAATCTGACTACAGAACATTTGGTCTTCTATGCTTTCTGCTACTGCATTCAGTCAGTTTTTGGATTTAGTTACAGATGAAGTAATCCTGCAATTGGACAATGTTGCATTAGCTTTTCATGACTGGTGTAATGAAAACAGCTCTTGCTTTTGAAGTCTGTTCATTTTAACAGTGCAGGCATGCATGGGTTTCAGTAGATGCAGCCCTCAACCACCCAACACCCCCCTCCTCCCAACCCCAACTCTCTAGAGACTGAAGATGATGTTTATTGCAAGTAAGCTGATGACCTATAAAACATAGCTTTTGTATTCTGAATGAGACTCTCTTGGGGCTTGAGCAATCACACAGAGTGCCAAAATGGTACATATAGTATAGATGAATAGCGCAGTTACAAATGGGAGTAAAACAATACCTAACTCTTTCCCTGCCATGAGGCTCTCTCTTTCTCTCTCTGTCGCTCTCTCTCTCTCTTTCTCTCTCTCTTTCTCTCTTATACACACACTCCTCTGGTTCTCTGCAGACACTGTCTGTGCTGCATCAGTGATGAGGTGTCTGTATCTCAGAGTCTCCCATTAGCGTGTGCAGCAGTGGGGAAGTCAGTCCAAGGACATACTCCTTTACACACAAGCACAAATGCAATGGTATTGTATGCACTGAAGTGAAAACCTTTTCCTCTCTCTCTCTCTCTCTCTCTCTCTCTCTCTCTCTCTCTCTCTCTCTCAGACACACATACACACACTGTATATAATAGCTTGATTATTGTTTCCTCAATAAACTGGGGATGCTTCAACCAGCATTGCTCATGCAGATGCAAGCACGTGACTAACTAGGTCAATATTTACATCTTGGACAGCATGGGAAATTAATATGTGTATTGCAGAGACAATCCTAATTTAGTCATCAAGCATTCCAGCTTTTCTCCCAGCCAAAACATTACCCACCCCTATTTCCTCCCACTTCTGCCACTCTCTTGCTTTCTCCTCATATCTGAGTATCAGCTTGTTTTCTTGTCGTCCTGTGGCCTACTTCCATTAATCACTCATTCCTTGTCTTCAAGCCCCCTGTGTTTAGGTTCAAATTTCAAATTTCAAAGTGAATGAAAAGACAAGATCACCCAACCAGCAGAATTAAAGCCAAGTGGTGAATGTCAGAATTTGCATTTTGTTACTGGCAAGTCAATGAGAGTGCTGCAGGGGAATGGAGAGGATGACAGAAAGGAAAGCGAGGCTGTGAAGACAAGCGTATTAGAATATGTAGCTGTAAAGAAGGCAATAAAAGTCTCAAGACTAAGGTCTGCATTGTTTGAGAACTTGCAGGTGACAGATATTGGAATGAGATAAAAGGAACAATTGTGCTGGAATATTTGTGAGTCTCATTCATCTAACCAGATACTGATGTTTTTTTTTTTTTAAACAATCCCTGAATACACCCTGGATGTCGTGTCAATTCATTGCAGAGTACCATGCACACACACTTGCACACTGCTTCACACCTAGGGGTTATTTAGAGTAGCCAGCCCCCCTACGACCATGTTTCCGAGAGGTGGAATGAAACCAGAAGAACCCAAAGGAAACCCATGGATTGAACTTTGATGCAGCAATTCTACCCACTGCCCCACCATGCCACCAGAGAAAACTGTTTAAAGTGAAAATAGCTCAAGGCACAACAATACAAAGTATTTGGATACTCTAAAAGGATTCACTACTTGAAACATAAGAGACTAATGCTGGGTTGTGCACAATGCTGCACAGAAATATGTGAAAGATCTGCATCCTAAATAACAAGAGTACACCAAAGCAGTGTGATCTCACATTATGATTATGGTTAGACCTCAGAAGTACATACAGTTGCAATCAAAATTATTCAACCCACATTGCAAATCATGTTTATTGTCAAAATGTTCAGACTTTCAGCTGTTTGCAATGAACAAATCAACAAAAGCAATTGAGATAATTCAACACAATGAATGCTTCAAGTGGTTTCCCCAAATTCAACTGAAAATGGAACTTATAGTGATTTCTCCAGTTTCAAAATTATTCAACCCCTTCAGGGCAAGCATCTTTAGTACATAGTAGAGCACCCTTGCACTCTTATGACCTGCTGCAAACGAGATGCATAGCCAGACACCAACTTCTGGCAGCGTTGTTGAGGAATCTTAGCCCATTCCTAATGAGCAATGCCTCCTTTTCAGTAATATGCTTGTGTTTGCGTGCTGGAACCACCTTCTTCAAATCCAACCAGAAATTTTCTATGGGGTTCAAGTCAGGTGACTGTGATGGCCCTGTAGAATCTTCCAGAACTTCTTCTGCAACCAAGCCTTGGTGGAATTTGAAGTAGGCTTGGCATCATTGTCCTGTTGGAAGGTCCAATAATGCCCAAGCTTCAGCGTCCACACAGACAGCATGACATTTTCTCCTAGGATTTCCTGATACTTCAATAAATCCATCTTTGTTCACTGAAAACTGCTGAAAGCCTGTAACTTTTGACAATAAACCTGATTTGCAATGGGGGTTGAATCATTTTGATTGCATCAGGTGCATTGAAACTGAAGCCCTGAGTTGGTCTGTGGATGGTAAGAGTGTGATGAGACCTGGGGTCCAAAGGCAATTGTTTTGCACCAGGGAGCCACTGGATTGACTTCAGTAGGGGAAACACGTGAGAGAACTTTAGGAAGTTGCTATCCAGAATTATGATAACTTGGTACAGGAGATATAGCATGTAAAAGGAAATCAATAAACCAAGTAGAGATGTGCAGTATGCTACAAATTAATTGTAGGTAAATTTCAGTCATTTCTGGTTGTGTTCTTCTGACTGTTTAAAGAAGGAATCTGCTAGATTCAGTGACTGAGGTTGATGTAGCGTTATTAAAGAAGTTGAGCTCATCATGTAGAATCACACCAAGACCAAACCAAAGTGTGAGGATGTCCATGGTGGATAAGAGTTCCAACACAGGAAAGTTATTTTCTGCTAGGTACTATAGATCAGACCTGTTTTGTCAAGATTGTGTTTCAGATGATGGTTCTCTATCCAGGAAACGGTGTCAGACTTGGAAGGTGGATGGCGAGAAATAAACCTGTGTCATTGCAGCTTTGAATAATGCGATTTATGTAATTCTGTCACAGTTACATTTTGTGTATCCAGTAACTCATTATACAGTTCAGTCATTAGTGATTACCATTTACCATTCATACACTCTAAAGACTCTTTAGTTTTCTGCCTAATGTCATAAATGTTAAGACTGTTTTGCATTGTGTGATTACAGTGGTCTCAATAACATCTTGGCTGAATTCTATATCAGACTGTCCATTCTTCATGTCAGATTATACAATGAAGATCTTCTAAATATAGACATGCAGAAAATGGGCTTGCACAAAGAGAAACATTCTTCAAAGTGAGTTTGTGGTAATAAGGATATTTTTCTATCCTTCAGAATGTTTTATTCGTGTTTTACCAGTGCCAATATCATATTTGTAGCTGTCACATTCTTGGGATTTAATAATAATAATAATAATTTTTAAAAAAACAGCTACAACTTACTTTGGAAATTATATCAGATATGTCACAATCATTTCTGAAGTATGAGAATATGAACACTATTTCCAAAGTGCCCCCCATATAAGTACCAGGTTGTTGAGGGTCACAACCCTACTGTTGATTACTAAAAACTTACTTTTGCTTTAAGTGAAAAGATAGCCAAAGAAAAATGGTAACTTAAAGTCAAAGTTACTAATGAATGGTAAGTAATTAATGGGATACATAGATTCTGTTTGATAACACTATATGGATTGCAGTGGATTTGTTTGTACTGTTAATCAGCAGCACTGTGGGAATAAACACCATCTGTGCCGACTGTCTACTTTCATAGACTAGTTCAGTAGACTGTGTCGTAAACGTCAGTGTGAATGTCAGGGTTTCTCATTGTTCACCCATGTGTGTAAGCAGCTTCTTGAATTATAGGCCAATAAACTACAGTAAAGCAATAATCCTGACTGTTGCATCTTCATCTAATCTACATTACTTTGGCTTTACCCACTAAATTACATGTAGTGGGTTTACCGACCTGTCTGCAGAACATTTACTTTAATTAGTCTCTTTGGCAGATCACCATGTTGCTCTAAATGTAGCACAGAGTGCTTTGAACATCTGGCTAAAGTTGAGAACCGGGCCAATCAGTGATGTAGAGTCCTGTAACCCTAGCTTCTCAGGAGGATAGAGTGACAGAGAGACAAAATGACTTGTAGTTAGTCTACTAATGTTGATAAATTTGGGTATTTTTGTATTTGATGTCTAATGTTCAAGTTTTCATTTAAACCTTGGCTTTGTGACTACAGTATACAAGTGACAAGTGAAAAAATACACAAAAGAAAAAAACAGTGGCTCTGTTATGTTATAGCATTTTGCTGCCATCATCAAAACATCAATTGAGGGAATATCTTTTTGACTTACATTCAGTTCCAGAAACTTGTATAATCTATGCAAGACACATTGAAGCTGTTCTGGTAGCTTTTGGTGGCCCAAAACCTTACTAATACACTTTTATTTGTCACCTGGCTGGATGACACACCATAGCTTTTCCAACTGGTCAGCAAAGACAAGAGTTAAAGTTTTTAAACTTTTTTTTTTTTTACTGGCAATTGGTAGAATCTAACTAGCATAATACCTAACTGGGTTAATATTCAAATAGTGGCATAATATCAGCTGTTATATACAAATAGAGTAGTAGACTGCAATACATGCAATGCATTTTGGGCAAATTCTGTTGCTTTTTACCTTTGTATGTTTCACTTGGGAAGGTGCATGTAGTGTGCCTTTAATGAAATGATATAAAAGCTAATTATATGTCCTTAAGGTCCCTGTAAATGATGTTAAATGTACACTGTATTCACATATACTATATTTAAGAGTAATAATCATTTTCATGTGGGAGGCAAATGAGACACCCTGTATGAACTCCAGCAAAAGAAATCTTACTGAGAAAATGCAAGGAGTAAAAAAAGTATGTTTTTTTTTCTCCTGAAAATTTACCTGAGTAAGAGTACAAGCTTTCGACTTCAATTAAACCTGAGTAAAGTACAGATATCCATAATAGTATATAAGTACAGTAAGAAAGTAAAATAGGTCTAGTATTTTCCACCCCTGCCAATGAACCCCTAAGAAATCCTTTTTATACTGTAGGAGTGTCCCATGTGTTTGCTGATTAGCGTCTACGTTGGTCTAAGCTGATTCTTCAGCAGTGACATTAGGTTCTGGGCTTCTCTGTCTTTCACTAACACTCTATGAGAGCATTTCTGAGGACTCGCTGAGTTTTTTATCATGTTTATTCCAACAGATGGAGGCCTAATCACATTTCCCCCTTGCCTTGCACTCTGTAATTGATAGCAGAACAGTTGCCTCCGATGATGTGTTTAAAGCGAGGCGCTGTCGCCGACTTTCATGAAAATGTTGTGGCAGGAAGATGTGTTTGAGAGACAGCGACTAAAAGAGAAGTCTGACGAGCTGCTTTGAATTAAATTTCATATCCATCATTTTCTCTGTAATAGCATCTGCACTTCCCAAAGTGTGTGCGTCTGTCAGGAATAGGAAGTATTCAAATCGATATTGTATTCCAGTGGAAACCCAGTTACACTTCAGTAGAAAAGACAGACAGTAAAAATTGGGGCCTGTTGGCTTGCACAATGTTCCCTGAGATATTACTTTGAGTTGAAAAATTGCAGAAGACAGAACAAAAAAAAAAAAAACAAGGCCGCCTATGGGGAAAAAACATAAGACAAGAGATCACTGTAGTAATATCTCTATAATTTCTCTTAGACAGCACTGAGATCAGATGAGGGGAAAAATGAGTCTTCTCAGATTTTTATGCTGAACCAAAGACTTTGGTACTATCACGCATATATCTCCTCTTGAGAACTATAAAATGACATCCCAGGCGTGATCCCTTTTGAAACAGTAAGTCTGAGTGACTTTGTGCCAAATACAGCAGTCAGTACTGTTTGAGATGCAGTGAAGAAATCCAAGTTGGTAAAACCAGTCCCAGCAAAGTGCCGGTAACATAACTGCTACCTCGTACAAATTCCACCTTCTTCAAACCATTTCTTAACCAATGCAATGCCCCCCTTTGCAGCTAATTAGCTACTACTGTATAGCAAGATCCACCCACTGGGGCGGGACATATTGTATATGAATCTAGAAAGCATTTACAAATTGGATGATCATGAAGTACTGCCTAGATATGAGTCATCAGAAAATTTTCCCCATATTTTTTTTTTCTTTTTTTGTTTAGAGAAGTATATCATATCAGTGTCACTAAAGGACAGGTACAAAAACCTCGGAAACACAAATAGTAATTTCAGGGGCACTTCGTGCACATATCTCATTGTCATGTAACATGTTTAGGTTTGCTGATTGTGATTCTTTTGCTAGTTTTAGATGATGCATGTATAGCCTGGAGAGAAGTTTCATGACTGGAGATGCTGATGGGATTAAAATTAAGACATAAAACAAAACAGACCAAGCATAAGGTGGAAGGAAAAAGCTTTTTTTTTTTTTTTGCCCTATTCATACAGGGATATAGATTAACCATGCTACTCTTGCTTCCTACAATAGATCAGGCTACTGAGGCAGGATGTGAAAAGGATCCATACTCTCTCTCAGATAGAACTCAAGAAGGGGCTCTGGAACTTAATCTGTAAGTCTCCTTACACACACACACACACACACACACGCACACACGCACACACACACACACACACACACACACACACACACACACACACACACACAGAGAGAAAGAGAGAGAGAAAGAGAGAGATTGCGGTTCTGTCTTGGCTCTCCTTCAGAGACAATAGTCTAGAAAGCTGAACAAATCATATTTCCTTATGAACACAGACCTCTCTGTCTGAACAGAGAGAGACAGAAAAATGAAGCGAGACTGAGATTTCAAGATGTGTGTGTATGGACGTTTTTATGTCTTATTATTTTATATCAAATGTCCACATAAGGATAGGAATATCTCACAGTTTTGACCTTCTTGGGACATTTGATTGGTTCCCACAAGGGAATGAATAAATAAATAAATGAATAAATAAATAAAAACTATAAGAGCTGAAATGTTTTCTTTTGCTTACTGAGATTAAGATTGGGGTTTGATTTAGGTGTAGGATAGAATTAATTAGCTGTATTAATAATTATGTCACTGGAAGGTCCTCACAAGGATGGTAAGTCAAACCTTCCCTTCCCTTCCCTCTCATTTCCATTGTACAATTCCATTGTAATGTACTAAGAGCTCTCAGAAGACCCACAGTCCAAAGTGCTTTCCGTGTCTGTGTGGGTGAGATGTGAGATGATTAGATGTTTAGCATGCCGATCTGACAACGTGAAAAACCAGCGGGCTCTCAGGCATGAAACTCTACTGCGTCACATGACGCCAGCACTGATGATGTTTTTCATGACGCCAGCAGTGACTCAGCCACCTGCCTCCAGGGCATGCAAACTACATTTCCCATAAAACTCTCCCCGACATCTCACTTGTCACCCCAAACCTGTTTGATCAGCATCGGCAGTCCATCAAAAACTCATTCTGTTGTCTCTTGAATGACTCCTCGACTCTCTACAAAATATACCTCTAAAAATATCATTACTGTCATGTGTTTCAGAGGTGTTTGTCAGACAAGTAGGTCAGCAGTCTGCATGGTGGGCTGTCTTCCTGCCACATCAAAATGTCTTCAGTGGAGCCTCTTTTGCATAGTACTGTAATTATGCATAAGCTTTGCATAAATATGCTTCAGCACTGATCTCCCCAAAGTTCATAAGCTAGTGCTTGTCTTTGTATTAAATATTCATCGAGCAGTTTGAGAAAACTAAATATTCACAATGAAGTTTGAGAAAATATTTAGCTTCAGGCATATTATATTAAGACAGATCTGGCAAGTTGGTACGCTGCTATGGGAATACACCAAAATAGACAAAAGCCTTCTTCTGTTCCCCTAATAAAAATGGAAGACGAGCCAATAGACAAACGAATTTAGAAGGTCTAGGTGACTAGGTGACTTGCGTAGGTCTTTTGACTAGAGATCGGCCGATATTGATTTTTTTTTATAACCGATACCGATCCTGGTTATTTGCATGTTTATGTGCCCGATAACCGATATAATATAATATTTATTTATTGTTTTACTTCTGTTTTTGACACAATGATAACACCACCAACGAACTGAACAAACTGTTGTATTTATAACAATTTTGTCAATTTCACTTCCTGCTTGCATGCAAAACAAAGCAAAAAACTTTTATTTATACACCAATAAATAGAGGAGTCTGAAAGAGTACAAAAATAAATAATAAAGTACACTGTTACTAAAGTGTCTTTAAAAAAAAAAAAAAAAATGTTTGAGAGAGTAAACAGATTACGTGACTCTGTGAGTTGGTCTCTATTTCTTATCGACCAAGCAGCTTATCAAGTGTTTATGTAACACATATAATTTGTGCATTAACGGATTAAACAGATTAACGGATTAAAGTTTATTAATTAAAGCAAAGCAAGTATACTTTACCTGTGCACACCGTTTTTCGTCTCTCCTGGATACACAATTGTCCTGCGCACAATTGTCGAAACGCCCACAAGATGGCACCATTTATCGGTGGAGCCGATATTACAAAATCGATATCCGATTATGGAAAAATGCTTAAATATCGGAAAAAAAATGTCGGTAAAACAGATTATCGGTCGATCTCTACTTTTGACCTCTCTTTACAATGTTAACTGACTCCTTAGAAGCCATGCCCACTTCCCCATCTCTCATTAGTAATCGCTTATCTTGTCTCATTTTTTTCCCTCCAAGTTTTTGAGTTCATTCATTTGAAATAAAATCTATCAATGTATGTTCGATTTAGCTAACATTAGAAAGACTTTGGCTGAAAATGGCACTAGAAAAATTTGTAAGCACACTTTAAGAAAAAAAAAAATCCTACAATTTCCTAGGAAGAAAGAAAGTAGACTTTACTAAGCCAATCATGACACAGTTGAAGAGGCAGACGGAAGTATGATGTCATTATACAAGCAGAGAGAGACATAGAAAAGAACTTTCTCACAAACCTTGACATACTAGAAAGCAAAATATCAACAATATTGGTAAAATTTTAGGGTTTGTAAAGCTGTGTGCCTCTGTGCCAACTGACAGAAAACTACATTAGTGTCCGCTATCATGAGGACTGCTCTTTTTTCCAGTCAATTTTGATGTCAAGGTGAAAAGTGACTATGATTTTTATTGACATAAGGTTATCAGTAATGAGACATTTTGATCTTATTGACAATAAGATTATTGACATAAGGTTGTGTTATGAGACTTTTCAGGCTGACTTACTGTATAGTGGAAAATCATGACAAACGAATATAGTTCAGTTTTAGGAAAACAATGCAGAGGTGTGAGGTGGCCCACCCTGAAGCGAAGTTACTACTACCACCCCGAAGTTGAAGCGTTTTATTCTTCTTACACCAAAGCAATTTGCCAATAATTCCACACTTTTTTTTTTTTAATCAATTAACGAAGGACACTTCATACTTTTCATCTATTTATGGTTACACTTAAGAAAGACAATCTAATTCCTGTTAACATTTGTGTTATAATGCCTATAAACAGTCATTCTCTCTTTATCCTCTCCTTTCTTTTTCTCGCTTAAAGTTAACAGACTAGGAAATGCAATTTGTTATTGAACTAATAAACCAAAAGTGCAAAGTCCTCTGTCCAAGCTTACTAATTGTTACAAAGCACCGACACTGGAGACTTCTCTTCAGTAAAGGTTAATTAAATGTTTACTCACAGAAAACGCCACTCTACTGACAATCTGACAGTTTTCTTTGTTTAATAAGAAAATGTTTTTATTATGATTATTATTAGGCTCAGATTAATGAAAAGTGTCCACAATATATTGTAAGTCCCAGTGAATGAGCTGTTACTATAGGAATGATAACGTATGAGAATGACCTCAGCAAATCTGTTACCTAGTTTTCCCATTATGAAAAAATGGATGAGCATGGACTTGTTACCAATATAAACAACAGTTGTTTTTTTGTGTGTTATATTTAGATTGGTGAGTTTATCCATCTCTCTGTCTCTTTCTGCAGAGGCCGAGTCTGCCTTTTCAGCTATTTTAGAGCCAATTTGTGTTCTTGCACAGCGTCTAGCATAAGCTCTTTAACCCTTTTCTGGTAGTACACCGGTGTTGACTTATCAGAAATTTTCAATCAGTAAAAACAAATGAATTATTTTATCGTTGCAAGTCTGTTATAAGATTAGTCAGGACACTGTTGGGTTTCTGAGTGTAGAGTATCATGACTCTGTGTTTAGCTGCTGGTGAGCACGGTGATGGGAAAGGGGAGGAATGTGAGCCCCCTGCTGGGCAAACTATTCACATCTCTCTACAACAATATTGGTAGAGAGATAAAACAAACAGCACAACTAAAGCTTTTTAGATAGTAAAACACAATATACATCGCATACTCCTGCAATAAAATTATTACATTTAATCCTAGGCTGGGTAAAAAAAAAAATACTTATGAAAATCTGCAAAGCCCTGAGTGTCTACTTTCATATGAGCCATTAAATACTGTGGAGTGTGACATCAAAAATAAACACAAACACCCCCAAAAGAGGCAGAGATTGGATTTTCAATTCACAGTCATGTTAAAAAGTTACTTCTTAGCTTCGTTCCCATAAACAACCTAAACTGGAAATATCGACGGTATAGTTTGGAGATAATCTGAGATGATCATAAGATTACAATGATTTCGCATCAGATCTTGTATCCAGTTCTAGTCGTAGTCATAGCGACTGAAATATACTAACCCAATGGTTTTCAAAGTGGGGGAAGCCCAGGGGGCCTCAGCAATTTGGTGTGAAAAATAAATTCTCACTCTCAGACAACCACACACACACACACACACACACACACACACACACACACAATAAATTCCTAATGTAATGTAATGTAAAGATGTAAGATGTAATTATTAATAAAAAAAAAGATGTATATATTCAGAAGTCTGTATTTTTAATGTGTTTTAAAGACATCTTGCAAAAGGGGGCCTCGGTCAAACGTTAATGCCATTTGGGGGGCCTTGCCCTGGAAAATTTTGGGAACCCCTGTACTAACCTCTTTCACTTCATAAAACTTTAAACCATGAGCAGCGAAACTGAAGTATAAAAGCATAGGCCACTCCTCACAGGGCTGTTTTCCAATTCTTTTTGGCATACTTCTCTCATTAACTTTCTAGAAACTCATCAGAAATAGCTGAAAGCGCACTGACTCTTTGCCGCAAGCGCCACTGTTGAAATCTCAGCTATATTGAGATTTCAGCTAGAATCCTATGTTTAGACATTTGTTTTTAAACAAGCAATTTTTTACTCACTCTGACTTGCTTTTTTTTTCTTTTTTTTCTTTTTTCTTTTCATTTTCCTGAAGTCTAAACACATCAGTCTGGAACCAATATTTGATTAGGGTATTGCTGACAGAATTTAACCATCGATGAATACCAATAAATCGCTTGTTTTTCTCTCTGAGAGATCTGATTTCTCTCTGGGCCACACTTTGATTTGAGATATTTCTTTGGTTGCTCTTGTTTACAGGATGTTTGATTACAGTCCCATGCTGGATCACTTTCTGAAGGTTCAGGATGTCTGATTCTTAATTCCCAGTTTTTTTTTTAATGAGCTGAATCTATAATTGGAGCTGTGAAAAGGCAGTTTTGTTCAGTAAAGCCCCTATGACTCACTCCTTTTTAGACTTTAATTCAGACATCTTTTTGCTCCTTTACACACCTCTGGACACCTGCTTATATGTTTTGCTACTTTAGGATAGTGTTATACATTAAAACCAGGGTTTATTAACAACGCTTGTCAATACACATCACCTAAGGACCATTGGTTTCATTAGCGAGGCTGGATTTCTCATTGTCCAACACATACAGTAGGTTCCAGGTGTCCTCTCATAGACGCACCACTCTCTGCAACACAAAGAAGTCTGAAATGTCACCAAACACATTAAAGCCACCAATTCTGCCGCATTAAGTTGCACCGCCAGACCATTTATCCATGGGAAAACTGATCATTGACATTTCATGTCATAGTTCTGATTCAAATCCCTGGTGGATACCGAACAATGCCACCTTATTGATATGTTTGAAGCAATTGCACTGTATAGGTCCTGTTTATAATAAGACTTAATAAGACTAGTAGCACTTTAGAAAAGCAAGTTTCAATACAGAGCAAAAATAAACTTCAAGTGATTTATTTTTAGTTTCTGGATTGGACACATAAATATGAGCACCATGTTGAGTGTTAATACTGGGAATCCTTGCTTTGTTGAGAGACCTGTAATAAATATGGATAATCAGGCTGATATACAGTATATATTACTCTCTCTGCTTTTTCTGTGGTAATTTCAGAAAAGGAGACAACCCTGCAAAAACAAGGTTTGTATAATGTAGATTTTTTGTGTGGCAAAAGCTCTACTATACATATTGTATATTGTATAAAGTTTTATTACAAGAATGAGTTTGACTATAGAGTTTGCTTATCGAGTCATTGGTTCTAATACACTTATTTGTTTTAATCTTGATTATTATGGCTCATTGAAATGAGAGAATGAAAAAATCCAGTAGCTCAAAAATATCAGAATAAAGAAATTATAATACAGCAGTGTCGACCTGAGAAGAGCTCTAATCAGCTAATTAACTCAAAACACCTTTTTACTAAAAACACCATTCCTCAGTGGTCCAAAGTCCTCTTTACAAATGAAAGTAAATTGTGCATTTCATTTGGAAATCAAGGTCCCAGAGTCTGGAGGAAGAGTGGAGAGGAACAGAATCCAAGCTGCTTGAAGTCCAGCGTGAAGTTTCCACAGTCAGTGATGATTTGGGGGGCCATGTCATCTGCTGGTGTTGGTCCACAGTGTTTTCTCAAATCGAGAGTCAGTGCAGCATCTACCAGGAGATTTTAGAGCACTTCATGCTTCCATCTGCTGACAAGCTTTATAGAGATGCTGATTTCCTTTTCCAGCAGGAATTGGAACCTGCCCACAGAGCTAAAACTATTGGTAACTGGTTTACTGACCATGGTATTACTGTGCTTGATTGGCCAACCAACTCGCCTGACCTGAACCCCATAGAGAATCTATGAGAGACACCAGCCCCAACAATACAGACGAGCTGAAGGCCACTATCAAAGCAACCTGGGCTTCCAGAACACCTCAGCAGTGCCACAGGCTGATTACCTCCTTGCCACACCGCATTGATGCAGTAATTCGAGCAAAAGGATTAAAGCCCCGATCCAAGTACTGAGTGCATAAATTAACATAGTTTTCAGATGCTCGATATTTCTGTATTATAAATTCTTTATTCTAATATTTTAATACTGGATTTTTGATTTCCATGTGCTGTAATCATCAAGATTAAAACAAAAAAGGCTTGAAATATTTCACTTTATGTGTAATGAATCTTGAATATTTGAAAGTTCCCCTTTTTGAATTAAATTACAGGAAAAAAAAAACTTTTCCATGATATTCAAATTTTTTGAGATGCACCTGTGTGTATATATATATATATATATATATATATATATATATATATATATATATATATATATATATACACACACATATATATATATACACACACACACACATATATATATATATATATATATATATATATATATATATATATATATATATATATATATATATATATATATATATATATATATATATATGTGTGTGTATATTTATATACAACCCCAATTCTGAAAATGCTGGGACAATATGGAAAATGCTTATGAAAACAAAGAGGAGTGATTTGTAAATGCAATTTGACTTGTTTGATTTAAAGAAAAAACATATAAAGACAAGGTATTTGATGTTTTTCCTAATTAACTGCATAGTGTTTTGAAGATAAACGTTTACTTTGAAATTGATTCACGCAACACGTTCCAAAAAGGTTGGGACAAGGGCAGTTTAGGACTAATAGCGATGTGATGAGTTGAAATAAGAAGGTGATGTGAAACAGGTGAGGCAATCGTCTAATCATAGTATATAAGGAACCTCCAAAAAAGGCCTAGTCCTTCAAGAGCAGAGATGGGTCGAGGCTCGCCAATCTGCCAACAGATACGTCAGCGAATAATCCAACACTTTGAGAACAACATTCCCCAAAGACAAATCAGTAGGATTTTGGGCATTTCACCTTCTACAGTTCACAATGTAATTAAAACTTTCAAGGAATCCTGTCAAATCTTGGTGCATAAAGGGCAAGACTGAAAACCACTTCTGAATGTGTGTGATCTCACCATTCGCCACTGCATCCACGGTTGCAAGTTAAGGCTTTACTATACAAAGCAGAAGCCATACATCAACACTGTCCAGAAGCGCTGCTAACTTCTCTGTGCTCGGTCTCATCTGAGATGGACAGTAGCACAGTGGAATTGTATTTTGTGGTCCGACGAGTCGACATTTCACATAGTTTTTGGACAAAACAGCCGCACGTTCGCCGAGCCAAAGAGGAAAAGGACCATCCAAGCTGTTATCAGCATCAGGTCCAAAAGCCAGCGTCTGTCATGGTATGGGGGGTGTCAGTGCCCATGGCATGGGTAACTTGCACATCTGTGAGGGCATCATTAATGCAGAAAGATATGTACGCATTTTGGAGCAACATATGCTGCCATCCAGAGCAGGATAACGCCAAACCACATTCTGTCCGGATTACAAGTGCATGGTTGTGTAAGCAGAGGTGCTAGCATGGCCTCCCTGCAGTCCTGAACTGTCTCTGATCCACAATGTGTGGCGCATTATGAAGGCCCTGTACAGTAATCAACACTTTCTGACCAACAAATTTGACCACTGTGGTATCATTTAGAATCACTCATTAAAGACAGCTAATGATTCAGCTTCGTATTAGAGACAGACCACTCCGAGTCTATGGGAAACATGCTAGATCTTTATCGATCTTGTGTCCCTGCTCCCATCCCATCTGTTTTCATAAACATGACATTTACTGTCACCTGGTCCTATATCCATTTTGCTATTGCTGACTCATGCTCAGCTGCAGCTTGTTGTCTCTGGTTACTCATTCATCCTGTGGTGAGAACTAGAAATAATGCGCTAGTGATCCCTCCGTGATGTTGCATCATTGTGGCATTCTGGATTGCTTGTGTACAAACTCAGTGCACATTGGGTAGATGATGTCATGAAGGGTGCAGTGCCTAAGGAGAAGAGATGCTTGCTATTTAGGACAAGCCCCCGTTGCTCATCTCACAACTCTGGCATGACGTCATGATTTGCTGCATTATCCATTGTTATGGCTGCATTGGACACACACACACACACACACACACACACACACACACACACACACACACACACACACAATGCACAGACACAACAGTTGACCTTGTTGCAGGATTTTCACTTTGTTTAGGATCACTGAACCATGCTGAAGGGCATGTTACAAATTAAGACAACACAGTTCTGACTGAAGGTGGGAATTCGGACAGATTCGACTGAAATACAAAAAACAGTCAGGCAATGAAACATTATGCACCGTCACACATAATGAAGTTTTAGATGCAAGAGTGGGATGCAATGTGTGTGTGTGTGTGTGTGTGTGTGTGTGTGTGTGTGTGTGTGTTCTGTGGGAGAATTATTTTCTTATGAGCAATGCAGTAGGCCTATTATCTGGGAGAAAAAAGACCAACGTATTAATGCAACAGATGTTTCGTAATCATCGTTAGTAGCCAGTAGTCATTTGCCTTTTTTTTTTTTTTTTTTACTTTTTTTTTACCAATGTGACCTTGTCTTATTTACTGCATACACATCAACTTACCATACATAAACATAGTAAATCATCATCTTGTTCTACCCTGATCTAATAAATGCATGCACCATGAATGCCATAAAATGCAGTAAATGATATAAATACAATAAATCATGAATCCTGATTTCCATAACCCTGGCAATTCAGCCGTACATAACAGCTCAGCTCATTTACTTGGATATCTCACTAACTCAAATCTGAATCCAAATGGATTTAAGGGGATGTTGCTAATCAAGGTACCTCTTAGTCACCATTGAAAACAATGCTGCTAAGAGTGAGTTGTTTATAATGAGGTTTGGTGGCTCTGCTGTTCCTCAGTGTCCTTGCCGCAGCTGCTGCTAAGTTATTTGAGTGATGAGGTGTGTCGGTGCCTGTAGGATTCCCCAGGGGACAAAAGGAGGTTAGTGGGATAAGGAAATGATTCCTACAGCTACTGCAGACCACAGCTGTTCTAACACATACACATACAAATACAGCTGGTTGCATGTAGGGGATTACACTGCTGAGAATAAATCATCTGGTAACTACTACAAGCAAACAGTTTTTGGGAAAACACTTGAGTTGATTCCTTTGGCTTCAGTATGTTAAATTCTTCAATGAGTCTGGCTTATATACTGTACTTGTACCCCTGCTCATTCATGCAATTATCCAGTCATGTGATAGGGATTTGGGCTGTTGCGTGGTTGTTGGTGCCAGATGGGTTGGTTTGAGTATATCAGAATCTCCTTGGATTTTCACACAGAACAATCTACAGAGTTTACATAGAATGGTGTGGATAACAAAAAACATCCAGTGTCGTGGAAAATGCCTTGTTAATATTTATTGCTCTTTATTCCACACTAAAACTGTGTCCTGGTCAGTGCTGCACTGTCCTTTACTGTGCCTTTTGTCCTGTTTTAGTAATTACTGTATGACCATCGGGAGAGCCGGGAGTTTTCCCGGTTGGCCGATGCTAGGGGACCAAAGCATGTTGAGGTATAAAAAACAAATCAATATAATAATGTTTTTTTTTTCATTAAAACCAGCCAACTATGAACAAAAAAATATTTAAAACATGAAATATTCAAATAATATCACAAATATCACAAATGTTTAATTTTGAAAATAAACATTACCCCTTCGCTCCCCCAACATTCTTCGTTTTTGAATGTTTCTCATGCCACCGCAGCAACATCATGACTTACAGACGATAGAGCGCAAAAAGAGAAATGGCGGTACAGAAAAATTGCGAATGAAAAAGCTGAAAAGTCTGCAGAAAGATGCCTCAAAATGTAAAAATCACATAATACAAAAATCACTGACCTTTTGTTCACAACAAAACCTCAAAACGGTTCAGTGTCGTCAAGTGTTCCCGCTCAGGAGCTGGAGGCAGGTGAGACAGAGACTGAGCCTTCGGGAATGTTACCAGATGATGAGGCAGCAGGGCCCAGCAGCAGCAGCCCTAGTCAAATGCAATTTGTGCAAAAGCATACTGATTCTGAAAGTGATTCAGAGCCGGCTGTGAGGAAAGAAGATGAAGATTCCACATTTTCCTATTTTGCACGGCCTCGTCCAGGTGAGCTAGAATTGCTTTTTCAACATTATCCATGCCAAACATCTTTACACACCATACTCAGCAAAGTCTTCTTTTTTTCCACAAAGATGGGACTAACAGAAAATGGCTTTCTTACTGTGAAAAAAAAAAAAGATCTCATTGACACAAGGTAAAAATCATGCAAGAACTGCACCTTGTGTTGCTATCGAGCTCTCCTGAAATACAACCTATTCATAGATGCGTATAACGTCATTGGGCTTGCATACAAATATGTCCTTTCTCTGCCAGTCACCCAAGTGGTATGTGATAGGAGTTTTTCAATTCTTAAGTTTAAAAAAAAACAGATTTAGGAGTACACTGTCACTGGATAATCTGGAGGCGTTTATGTTAATGTCAACGGAAAAGGATATTCTCTCCAGGATATCTCTTAGGTATTTAAAAAAAAATACTGAAATAGGTCGTCAGTTATATGAATCAATTTTTGGAGCTTAAATATGTCTAGTGGGGTGCATGAGTCTCCCAATCCGACTCTGTCTGTGTAGTCTTAGTTAGTCCTGTATAGTCTCACTATGTTGTTTTGTATGTAGCGCCCTGATGCTGGAAGATCTTTGATTCATTTCATTGTGTACTGTACCAGCTGTATATATGGTTGAAATGACAATAAAGCCACTTGACTTGACTTAACTTAATGAGTGAGGTCAGAGTAGAATGGCCAGATTGATTTGATTTGACAGAAAGGCTATGGAAATTCAAATAACCACTGTGTTGATCAGAAAAGCATCTCAGCATGCACAAAACATAAAACCTTGAGGTGGATAGGCTACAACAGCAGAAGACCACACTGGGTTCCACTTCTACCAGCCAAGAACAGGAATCTGAGGACTGAGTGGGCACAGGCTCAATGAAACTGAACACTTGGTGATGTTTTTCCAATATTCTTGGTGAGGTGCTAACATTTTGGGTGTGTGCCTTGAATGAAACTCAACATGGAGGGGCTTAATTTGTTTACATTTCCAAACAGCTAGTTTTAGTTTCATCAAAATAGACATTACTGTAAATTAGGACAGATAGAATTACTATGCGCATACAGTATGTAGCGAAGTAAAATATTTTCTTAATACTTTCTCAGAAATTTTGATCAGTCTACATGAGAACCACTCAAATCTAATAGAATTCTCTGATCTTCTGCAGACACAAAAACACAAAACCCACAATCTCTTTCCCCTTCTCACGTTCCTACATTGTCTCTCACACAGACACATATAATCATTCGTTTTGCTTAATTAGTTTTTGCACTTGGATGAAAGCTGGTCCACTGGGCTTTTGTTACAGGGTCAATTATGGGCGAGAAGAAGTTGAAGGCTTTAAAAGCAAATAAGAAATGTAATTCCCCCCATGCTAAATAAAGGGGGGGGGGGGCCTCTGATTATTCCAAACGGATGTAATTATGAGTGAATGTGTCTCTCGGCTGGGAGAGATCTATAATATGTAGGCTCATAATGCATGGCAGTTCCTGGCATTCGGAATGAAAATATGTTGCACACAACTTTTTAATGACATTGGGCAACTATTCATCAAAGGGTGTGTGCAGCACTGGGAACTTGCATGGTTACTCAGAGGCAAACACTGTGAAGAGTTTTCCAAGGTTCTCTTTAAAACTAGTGTTCTTTTGATGCCTTTGAACAAATGTCCAAAGTCTAAAATCAAAGGCTACACCCATTATCGAAGCTTAATTTGACTAGTGTATCACTAAATAGGGATAGACTTTGGTTCTTCAGATTTGGTGGTGAAGTGAGTAACATTGCTGATACGCAACTCCAGGGTCCTTGGTTTGATCTGGAGCTTGGCAAACTGTCTTTCTATGTTCTCCTACAGGTTTTCTCCAACTTCCTCTGACGTCCCAAAAACATGTCAGTAGGTGAAATAACTACTCTAAATTGTCTTGTGATTAGCAGGGTGTAGGATCAAGAGTGTATTCCTGCTTTGAGCCCTGTGTTCCCAAGATAGGTTCCTGAACTGTTGCAACCCTGACCCTTATTGAAGACGAATGAATGAATATCCTAAAATCTCTTCTCACGTCAAGAAAGGTATAGGGTCAGAGAGTAGGGTTGCTCCAGGAGCAGTTAGGTTGTGTCATATTAAGGGCCAAGGCATGGCAGATCAGGACAGTTTCTTTTGTACCCTTCTATGTGCAGGCTCACTCATGTCATTCTCTTCCACCCACCAAGCACCATACATCCATGGACATTGTATTTTGGGCTAAATCTGTGTCATGGCCTTTATTTAGCCCAAAATTAGTTGTTGAAAATTGGGCTCTGTTTAGTCTGTCTCATTTGGTCCAATGGATGGACGTCAACGTCCTGAAAAAGATGATTTTTCACCTTTCACTTTTCAAACAAATCTCATCATTGTTGAGACATTGGCAAAGCTTTCTTTTCAATGAGTTTTTGCTGGGTGGACAATGATGTAAACTCAAGACTCCTAGTCTTGGTTGAACTGTGGCCGCTCCATAAACTCCATTTTAAACCAGCCACCTAAAGTTAACATCTACTGTCCTTCTCAGACCTAACTAAGTTTATGCAATACATTTTAAATTGTAGCCCTATGCATATTTCACATGCTTTCTCCTAGCAGTCTTGGTGTTATTTTAGGCTGCGACAAATGTGTCCGATTGATAAGCAGGTTTCAAATTCGGTTTCCAAAGAAAGTTTGGATAATCATGTGACAGTCAGTCAGGTGTGTAATAATTTCCAAGTGGATTGCTGTGGCAAAATTTGGCAACACATCAGAGACTGAGAAGAAACTGTTGAGGGAAAAAAATAGGTGCTGGAAACACCAGAGGATGCTGAGAGCAGAGTGTAAATTTAAACCTAAAAAAGGCTCTCCAGAAGCTTGCTAATTAAAGCAGGTGAGAAGTTGACTGTGACAGGCTGAATTTAGCATTGACACCTTACTGTGGAGCAGATATAGCGATAGAAAGGGGAAATTTGGAGCCTGAAACACTGTTTATGAGTATGCACACAATAATTTAGCAGCTGACCTTTTCAAGTGGTTGAGCTTTGGTCCACTGACAACGTTGCAGATCTATATTACATTTTAAGTGATAAAATCTTTCTACAAAGGAAGAGCTCTGATGAAAAATAAGATTCCCAATTGACTAGGCCAGATATTTCGAGCATGTCCAAAATTTTTGTTTTTTTTAGATGTAGCTTGATGGCAAAGTTCACAACACTTGCCTGCATACGATATGCAGTTAATCGATACTATTTGCACTCATCACTCAGTATGTTTACATGGACAACAATAATCTGATATTAACCCGATTAAGACGATACTCTGATTAAACTACCATGTAAACAGCGATTATTGATGACCTTAATCCAACTAAAGTCATACTCGAAGTAAACACAAATGGAATTAAGACGTGTGGAGTATTCCTGTTTTAGTCGCATTATCGACATGTATTACAGACATGTACACACCTTAATCACGCTATTAACGTCATGTGGGAGTTTTCACTGCATTTTGCGACAGGACACGTACACACGACAGTGCTCAACCATTTGATCGCAAACAAGAGAGCACAGCTGCGTCCCAAACCACGTACTTACCTACTATATAGTAGGCGAAATACATGTATTTTGGCAACTATACTGTAGGTAAGTACGAGGTTTTAGATGCAGCCCACGGCTTCAAGCAGTCGTCTATTAGCACGTATAGCATGTCAAATAATTAATTGAACTTGTAGCTTTCATAAAATTATAAATGAAACACCCCAAACTATATACGGTACCATAACGAAGACGAACTGACTACGTTTACATGGATAACAATAATCTAGTTATTGACCTTATTCTGAATAAGACAATATTGTGATTAAGGTGTTTACATGAGTCGCTTTTAGAATACTCCTTTCATGTTCCTGTTTTACAGCTTATAGAACATAGATCGATTAACAGCACACGTCATTACGTCACCGTGCCACGCCGTCCGACGTTCCCTCCAGAATTTCACGTATCGACGTACACTTCGTCTTTGTTATGGAACCGTATACAGTTTTGGGTGTTTCATTTTTAATTTTACGAAAGCATCAAGTGCAGTCAATTATTTGTCACGCTGTACATGCAAATAGACGGCTGCTTGAAGCCGTGGGCTGCGTCCGAAACTGTGTACTTACTTCCTATATAGTAGCCGATATACATGTATTTCACCTACTATATAGTAGATAAATATGCGGTTTCGGACGCAACCGTGCTCTCTTGTTTGCCGTCAAACGGTTGAGCACTGCCGTGTGTGTACGTGTCCTGTCGCAAAATGTGGTGAGAACTCCCACACGAGGTTAATAGTGTGATTAAGGTGTTTACATGTCTGTAATGAACATCGATAATGCATCTAAAACAGGAATACTCCACATCTTAACTAGATTTGTGTTTACTTCGAGTATGACTTTAGTTGGATTAAGGTAATAAAAAATTACTGTCTACATGATAGTTTCTTAATCAGAGTATTGTCTTAATCGGGTTAATATTGGATTATTGTGTAAACGTACTAATTGACTAGGTCTTGCTTTCAGTGACTAGGCCGGCCTCACCAGGCCACACCTCCTCCAACATCTAATCTGCTCTGGAATACATCAGCTCCTTGGATCAATACATTTCTGTAGGAATTAGATATCATTTAAGACACCACAAAATATTTCACCTATGAGACACAGTCATAAAATGGAAAAAAAAAAAATCAGATAAAATATCACATGTATTGTGTGAGAATCCATTATAGCACACTATGCTGGTTGTCTTTCTAGTTGGATAAGGCTGCTGAGCTGTGATAAAGAACTGTGGAATTTTCGAACTCACCTTGTGCTATATTACTGCATTCACTGAGCACTGTGAGCAGTGATGCATTTCTATGCGTCACTGCTTTCCACGGTAAATGAACCCTAAATTACACTCACTCCACATTCACAGGTTTATCAGCACAGGTAATTGAAGCTAGCAAATCTAAGTATGGCTCTTACACTGAAAGGCTGTACTTTGGGTTTAAAAATATTTGTTAAGTACAGTACAATACTAATTTATTTTATACTACTGTAAAATTCTATTGAATTCTTGAATCTGATTTGCTTAGAAGATGTTTAATTTTCTAAAACAACATGGTTCTGACAGTAGTTCCGGCTGTAAAGCAATTCGGAGGTTTACAGTATATTAATGCACTGGTTCTAATGCATTATTGTTTCTATCGCAACAGCTAATACAAGGGACTTGTATGGTGTATGAGCTACATAATCTAATAATAATAATAATAATAATAATAATAATAATAATAATAATAATAATAATAGACAGATTTTGTTATTTAACCAAAGAAAACATTAAATCATTGATATGGTGAAGCTTTGTGTAAGTAGATGTAGTAGATGTAGATTTAGGGAAGGAGTCTCCAGTGTCAGTCAGCAAGTTCTCCACAAATGGGAACATTTTCACAAGAGGGCTTTTGTGAGTTAATATGACAAGCTGTTTTTTGTATGTTTGTTTGTTTTATTGAGGGAATAACTGTTTATAGCTAGTGTAATGTAAGTGATGTCACTATAAATTGTTAAAAGTACTACATCCATCCATTTTCCATACTGCTTATCCTACACAGGGTCATGGGGGAGCCTGGAGCCTCTCCCACTCAGGGCGCAAGGCGGAGAACAAGTCTCAGGCTATTCTTGTGATAACTGGACTGCAACCGAGTGTGGAAAAAATTAAAAAGGCAAAATGTATTGCAACAAAAATCTCAATAGACCAGGCCAGAAGATCATAAATATAGCAAAAAAAAAAAAAAAAAGAAGCCCCAGTCCCCCTCAGCAATTAGAGGTTGGTCCAGTGATCCGTCCCACCTAACTCGATGAAAAATACAAAATATCAAATATAACATAAAGTAGAAGTAAAAAAAAAAAATGGAAAGAAGGAATCAGCAAGAGAGGTAACAAATGTAGGAGAGAACATGATCATATAATCTTCCAATTGCAGCACTTTGTTTTTTTGTCTACAAAAAAGTACAAAAATCCAATTCACCTACCAGTTTTGGGAGGTGGGAGGAAACTGGAGAACTCTGAGGAAACCCACACAGAGACAGAACATGTGTAACTGTATAGGCAGTAACCTGAGCTCAAACCGATTGAACCAGGGACCCTGGAGCTGTGAGACAGTAACATTACCCTTCTGCACCACCATGCTGCACCAATGTGTATACAAGCTTTTCTCACATGGAGACTTTTACTCATAATGTTCTTATATGTTACATCCTCAACATCATAACAATGTCCACATTTCATTATGCGCTTCATTCATAAGCTTTTGTCATTAGCTCAATAACCAAATCGTAATATCCGGTGTCTTCCAGAGAAGAATAGGTTCTGTCTATTTGATGTTATGCAGAGCAAATCTATAAGATAGAAAGATCTCTGAAATATACTTTGTGGAGTCAAGCTGCTCAGTGATTGCTAACCCAAGGTCACCGGAAGACCTTGTTGGTATTAATGACAAGAGCCAAGCTTAGTGATGATGGCGTTTTGGACAGAGTGACCAGGAAAACATAAAGCTCTGTTGTCAGAACTTTGATTTGAAGGTCTCAAGGACAGGTAGAGTTGAATATTATCACCATAGCAATGATAAAGGAAGCCATGAGAATGAATGACTGATGCTACATTATAATGGGGTCATGTTCCCGAAGGTTCCACATGAAAAGTCCACACGTGATATTTATGTGAGGCATAGATCCTTGAGGGATAGCAATCATCAATCACTGTGACTTGGAGTCCTCAAATTGCCATAATCCCTTGTAGGATATTCTTAAGAGTTATGGGGTGATTTGTCTGAGTGCAATTCCTGTGATGCCAGTTGTAGAGTAATGGTTTACAGCACCAAAAAACTGAACACAGATCCAGTGGTATGAGAATTGAAGACTTGCTGTCCAAGCTCTTGCAGATTGTAAGGTGCCCAAAACCAGGGGAAGCTGGTATATTTGGGTTGGTAGGGCATAGCCTTCCCTGTCTTGTTCTTAAGGTGGATTATTTTGGACTGGTGTGGAACCCAAAACAACACCATTATCAAAGGTTGTAAGAAAAATAAACAGACTAGTATGAAGACGTGAAGCTAGGGCTGATTTCTTTCCTGCCTAGATTATAGATTCAAGCAGCCTATCTGCAGTGTTGCCAAGAAAGTAAAACTGGCCATGCTGTCTGGGTGAGAGGGATGGGATACTCTAACTCCCCTGTGAATCACAGTGACATTAGCCCATCATGGGCGTCTATGAGCTCATGTATGCAAAAGACGGTAGGTAGCGCTTTCCTCTGAGTGTCTAATGCTGCTCTGTAATGGAATAGTTTGAAAAGATGTGGTTGGCTGGCTTCACATGTCTTGGAGCAAGCATGTGTTAGCCCTCACCCTCCCTGGTTGGTGGCTGCCATACGACAAGGAAGGGCTTGCGGGTGTGAACAGGCAGGTCAACACATTGGGGAGAAAATAGATAAAAGTTTTTTGACTGGCAGAGGAAACCCCACGAAGCATGAGAAGAACATGCTAACACCGCACACACACAGGGTGGGGTCAGGATTCAAACCCCCAACCCAAGAGGTGTGAGGCAGGTGTGCTGACCACTAAGCCACTAAGCGTACGGAATAACAGCATCATGCTACTATAACTACAGAGGAGTATCTACTAGTGTACTAGTCAAATGTCCATTACCATGTTTGTCAAAGTTTATGAGCATGAAATATCCGTATGGCAATGTATGTTTGTTTGTAGACTACATACACTAGAATTATAAATACTCTCAACATCCAGAAATTTAAGTACCAGTATAAGAATGCACATAAAAGTAGGCAGGTTGTTATCTTCTCCTTCTTCTTTAAAATAAATAAATAAATTGTTGTTGATTAGCTATCTGGTTAAGTAACAAGGGTGCTAGCATTAAGAGCTGAGTATTTTCTGTGGAATGAATGTGATGAGGCAATGACTTATCAAAATACCTCACTGTTTCCACAGAGCATGATAGCCGACCTCAGGTAATTATCCTAGCTTTTCTTCATTTTGACAAAGTAGCATAACTGAAAAGAAAACAAACACATAGAAGCTTCACTGTAGTTAGCCACTTTTTCTTAGCAGCTTGTAGTGTAGCTTACTACCTGTTGGCTACAGCCGACTCAGCTAGCGAAAAAGGGGTGGGTATATTGTGCTGTGTACAAGGGAAGGCTTATTCGGTGTATGCAACAAGGGGAACCATCTGCTAATTCTGAAAAGCAGGCCAAAAATGCTAGATGCGACTATTGCTGCATGTATTATGTGTTACATACATACTGTATTTTACAAAAGGTATTCTGACAAAACCATCCTCAAGTATGTATACATCATTCCAGCAGTTCTGCATTACATGTCCAACTCTGACTTTTCTTTCATTCATTCATTTTCAGTAAGTGTAAAATAAGTAAGTTTTGTCCTGGTCAGGGTCACTGTGGATTTGGAGTCTATCCCTGGAACACACCCTTATTGGGACTAGGGATGTCATAAGAACCGATACTATGGTACCAAGTCGGTACCAACATTCTTAAAACGTGACGGTACTTGTTTTTCTGCAGTAGTGTTGGTAGTGCTCGTAATGAAGATACCGTTGCAATTCTTCCGGAAGTGAAGGGGGCAGCAAATACGCACAAGAGTTTTAGTCGGTCCACAAGTGGTGAAGAAGAAGAAGAACACCTACAAGCACACAGTAAAAACAACAGAAGATGGTGACAATTTTAGCTCCAACCCGACTCCTTGAGAGGCAAAGAAAGGAAAGGTAGCATCGGCTGCCAGTGTGCAACCGATGCTATCGTTCATTTCAAATAAAGTGAGGAAACACCTGGAATTTGGAGAAACACCTGAAAGTTGGTCCTATATTATGTTTGTTTGAGGCAGCTGGCATTGTAGCCGTGAAACCAGCTAACGTTATGCTCCATGTAATGTTAGCGATAGCCAGTTATTTGTTAACAATGCTAACACATTGCAATCTTATAAACTATCTCCTAATGGGCCATCATGCATCTCCATTCAGCCCGTGTCCTGTCAGCTAAATATAGCCTAATGTCACTAATGTTCATGGTTTTAATAAATCTTTTTGGCCTGCGACCATATCAGTGAATTTAAACTAATGAGTGTGTGTGTGTGTGTGTGTGTGTGTGTGTGTGTGTGTGTGTGTGTGTGTGCACTTATTATTAGCACTTAGCACTGTTTTATTAGTCATTGTCAGACAGTGTTTGATAACTAAAATCTCTCTCTTTTTTACCAGTATTAGCCAGAGGAGGATGTCCTCCAGGAGTTTTTAATTTGATTTTTTATTAAAAAAAAATATTATACTACACTGTGGTATTGACTTTGGTATTGAGTATCATGTACTTTTGGTGGTATTGGTCCCGACTACTAGATTTTTGGTATCGTGACATCCCTAATTGGGACATGAGTACATCGCAGGGTACCATGCACACATAATTTCACACCTAGGGGCAATTTAGGGTAATTTATCCACCTACTGGAATGTTTTCGGGAAGTGGGAGAAAATGGTAGAACCAGGAGGAAACCCACAGTGGCCACATGGAGAGCATGCAAACGCTGACCTTCACCATGACCAGGATAAAGCAGTTACAGGTGAATGAATGTGTGACATGGCATTCCAACAAACTTTCTTTTTTAATTTAATGTAAACCTTTCTCTTGAGAGCATTTTCACAATGAAATAAATATTTTAATTCTCACAACATTGAGCATGCAACTGTATGCATATTTAATTAAACGTAGCCTCATTTGCAGGAATAAATGTGTGTAGGTTTTTTAAATTTGTCATTTTATTTTTTACATTTATTTATTTATTTTTAACTACAGGTGAATATGGTAATGTTTTTTTTGTTTTTTTTTAAACAAACAAAAAACAAAACGAAAAAAAAAAAACAATAGAGCCACACCCCGGTTCAGACTATTTCTAAGAATTTTTCAAGAGGATTTGTTAACTGCATATTAAGTTCCTAACCCCTTTGGATGTTCTTAGCATATGCAGAGCGCGCCATCTAGTGGTTATTAGTAAGTAATGCACCTATAATGGCACTCTGAAGGTCAATGTTTAATATCTAACACTGTTATTATTTTTTTTTTAAGATTATACAATAGTATAATTATGGGTGTATACATTGCTCGTATCAGGATAAACATCCTGTTTATATTTTCAACAAAACCAACTAATTGTCTATTATAATAATCAGCAGGGGTTTTTTGTTTGCTCACTATGCGTCACTTCTTAGTAAGTGAAGGAATGCATACAGTAACTCCTCTTTTCAAAGTTCGTTATGAGACGGGGAAACTTAAACATGGACTACATTTCCCACAATACAATGCGTGGACACAGCCATTCCTCTGGACTTCGCGATGGTCCCGGTGTGTCTTGGGTTTTGTAGTTTAACCCTCGATGACTGGCACCGTATTGACGTCGCGACGTCTATGAGGCAGACAATTTTCTGCAGAGGGAAGACATGAAAATAGAGGCCAGGTAATTTTTAGTTTATTTACTCTGCTATGTTGGTATTATGTGGATATACCGTAATAAAGGCCAATTGTGAAACGAATAGGTTTTATTTGAGGCGGTTTTTTGCCTGTTGCGCAGGCTATAGTACACAGCTAAACCAGGAGCATTTTGGTGACGTGAAACATGGTTGTTTAGTTTGTTAGCTAGCTAGCTAGCTAGATTTACCATGTACACACACACACACACACACACACACACACACACACACACATATATATAGGATATATACTAGTGTATGTATATATGTTTATATTTTTGAGTTTATATGTAGCGGCGTGTTAGCAATGTTCCTGTTTTTAGGCGCTCAAATAAACAGCTTGTAGAAAACAAGCTAAGCTAAGCTAAGCTAATGAGCTAGTTACCTGACGAGCTAGTCTGTCGTTATGCCGCAGTGTTAGCACGTGCCATCTGCTGTTAAACAGCGTATCGGTCTGCTCATGCGCAGCACAGATATTTGCGAGTTAATTAAGAGGCAGACCCGGTTTTTTTTTAGCTCGTGCATTTGATGAAAATAATTGTTATGCAACATGGGCGATGTTGTTATTCATCCGGTCATGCAGCAGATCTCAAGTGACAAGACACAGCGTTACAGTCTGCTGAACCCGAGCTGATTGTTTATGTCTCATCAGGCTTATCTTATGAGCTGGAACAAACAAATCCTGTTAAAAATCAAACAAACAATCAAACAAACATCCTGCGCACGAGTGTACTTTCAAAATCACGTGCTGAACCACAGATGTAAACCCCTCCTTTATAACTGTGTGCGTAGGTTTTGTTTTGTTTTGTTTTGTTTTGTTTTTTTGTCTTGTCCTTAACCTGGTGTTTTTTTCTTTCTTCCCCACCTTTACACTTTGCCAGCAGCAGTTGTTGAACTGAAAACATGTCCAAGAAAAGGGGCAGGTAAGTCACAACCACTTTTATAGCTGGATTTGCCATATCAGCGCTCTTTGGACTGAGTTGTATTGTGCATTATATCATTTCATACACATCATCAGTGTTCCAGATATATAAGAAAGCAAACACAACGGCATGCTGTTGTTATAGGACGTTAGGGGGCTTTAACGCTGGCGGTTTAGTTCAAAACAGAGCACGGTTTGCATGGAAAATGGCTAACGTGAAAGCTGGCGTGGACCAGGAAGTGCACTGCGGTACCGAATAGTGATTTTGAGATTCGTTTTGTACGAATCTTTAATATGACTCAGGAACAATGAGTTGTCTCAGGAGCGTGATTCGTTCATTTTTGACCGCGCATGCACTGCAACATCTGGCGTTCTGTACAGGAAACAGAAATGATTAGTTCACGTCTCGAGTCTTCGGGTCCGAGTCGTCTGTTCTTCTGGTGACTGCCGCATAGACAATGCATCATGCAGTACCGGAAATGGAATGAACGAACGACATGAACCCGAAGACTCGAGATGTGAATTAATCATTTCTGTTTCCGGGGAACAGATGTGACAAATGTGATGTGACAAAACAAAGAACGACTCGGATCGCGAGGTGAGGTGAACTAACAGATCGCATAGCCTGAAAACCCAGCTTAGCTATTAATGAATCATTTCTGTTTCTCATAATTTGGCCTTTGCTGCATTAGCCTATAGTTTATATTATAGTTTAAGTACTAGACATGTTGGGGAATTTAACATGTAACGTTTGAATTATATTATGCTGAAATGAGCGAAATGACTCAAAAAGATTCGTTCATTTTGCTGAATGAGATTCAAAGATCTGAGTCAGTAAAACAATCCTCTCACTAGTAACGAACCCGAGACTAGATGAGGTAGGAGGTGGTCCGAGCTCGGTTACGCTGGAACTGTGCCGCGATTCCCGTGAACCTGCGTAAAGTAATTTACTTTTAGCTGATGACGACATCAATAGTTTCCACAACACACGTGTACTATGAGTGGCAGTGGAACGCTACGGGACACAGAAGAGGTCCAGTTCTGCACATAATATCTGCACCAAAATAATAAAAAAGCAAAAAATATGGTGAGTCGTGTTATGTTGTCCGTGCGTATTTGTGATGACGTAAGATAAACACAAACGTACTGGGGTTTGATAGACTCGAGGGAGTCCGAAACCAGACCGACACTGCGGTGGGTGCTGAGAACAATTGGGTTTGGGCCGCAGCAAACCTCAACATCGGGTCGGTGTGATTCAGCTTGACGTGATGCAGACTTACTGTTACAGTCCTGAAGTTGATTATTTTCCAGTAACAGCATGCTCTGAAGAGTTTTATTTCTCTTGAACCGCAACAAATTGTCCATGATTACAATTTTTCATTTATTCAAAGGGTCATATGATGCTTTCCTTTAGTGTGTAATGTGTCTGTGCAGGTATATGATCTGCAAAGTTACAAAGCTCAGTCTCCCACAAAGGGATTTATTCTATCTAACAGAGAACACTGATCCAGACCTGCCTAAAACACCTCGATCGAAGTCCAGATATTACTTCCATGACCATCTAGGTCACAATTTAAAATATCAGCATAACGCCGCCCAATGGCAGGCACGAAGAAAGAAGGCGAGGCTTCACCGAATTGCGTTGGCGCCACGTCACGGAGACGCTGTGTGTTTCGAAAGCAAAAGCCCTTTGTTTGGCCTTCTGAAAATGGACGAAACTAGGAATCAGTGGTTAACATTTATTTATAACGCTGTTCCTGAGCAGTACAACCCAAAAGTTTGCTTGTGCACAGCGCTTATTAAGGAGGACAGCTTCCTGAACCTGGGAGGGTACAACGCAGGCCATACACAAAGGCTACTCCTGAAAAGTGGCGCGATTCCCACTTTGCTCGGACAATCTTAGGCTTCTGAATCAGAACCTGTAAGTATGATTGATTATTTTATGAAGTATCTGCTATTGACTGTTCAAATGCGGAGTTTTGTGTCGTGGCCCAGGGTTCAGTTGTAGACCTCGGCTAACGTGCTGGCAAATATTATTGTGCTGAAGTAGTTTTGATATTCAACTGTGGGAATTTTTACCCAGAAGCGTGCAGAGTAACACACATTCCCGTGACACAGCTACCCGTCTGTATTTTGTGCCTTTATGTACGTCGATTTCATAAGCCAGATTACACCGTTATAACATCGTATCTGAAAGGTAAGAGAGTTAGAAAATCAAAACTTAGCACTGTGAAACGTTCTGCTCAAGTCGCGCTCGCAAAGTTGGTTCGGATAGATCTGCTCGATCATCCGCATTTTCAGAATCTGACTCAGGCTCGAACCGATACGGTAAAACTGACAACATTATTAACTGTGTTTATAAATGCTTTAGAAGTCTTGGAAGCTGAAGCTCGCGATTATGGTAAAGGGGCATTACATTTCTGACACATGTTTGAGGTTTTTGGCCAGTCACAATGCAATGGGTCAGCTGGCCAATCAGAGCACTCTGGGCTTTTCTGAAGGAGGGGCTTTGTAGAAATCTGAACTCAGTCGGAGTGTTTCAGGCAGTCTGGGAATAGAGGTACTGCAATAATGTGCAGTATGTGAATAATTTTTATTTATATATATATATATATATATATATATATATATATATATATATATATATATACACATTTAAGCATGTTAACCTATTCTATTACACACAATAAACAAAATAATGAACTTTTAAAAAGCATCATATGACCCCTTTAAAGAACGACACATTTTTTGAACCAGTTGTAGTCACAAAACCAACTAATTGTCTATTATAATAATCAGCAGGGTTTTTTTTGTTTGCTCACTATGCATCACTTCTTAGACAGTAAGTGAAGGAATGCATACAGTAACTCCTCTTTTCAAAGTTCGTTATGAGACAGGGAAACTTAAACATGGACTACATTTCCCACAATACAATGCATGGACACAGCCATTCCTCTGGACTTCGCAATGTTCCCAGTGCGTCTGGGGTTTTGTAGTTTAACCCTTGATGACTGGCACCATATTGACATCGCAACGTCTATGAGGCAGACAATTTTCCGCAGAGGGAAGACATGAAAATAGAGGCCAGGTAATTTTTAGTTTATTTACTCTGCTATGTTGGTATTATGTGGATATACAGTAATAAAGGTTTTATTTGAGGCGGTTTTTTGCCTGTTGCGCAGGCTATAGTACACAGCTAAACCAGGAGCATTTTGGTGACGTGAAACATGGTTGTTTAGTTTGTTAGCTTGCTAGCTAGCTAAATTTACCGTGTACACACACACACACATATATAGGATATATACTAGTGTATGTATATATGTTTATATTTTGGAGTTTATATGTAGCGGCGTGTTAGCAATGTTCCTGTTTTTAGGTGCCCAAATAAACAGCTTGTAGCTGTAGGGGAAAACAAGCTAAGCTAATGAGCTAGTTACCTGACGAGCTAGTCTGTCGTTATGCTGCAGTGTTAGCATGTGCCCCTTTTTAAAGTAAACAATTAGTTACCCCTTTTTAAAGAACGACACATCATTTTTGAACCATTTGTAGTCACATTTAACGTTGTACAGTGTTTTTGTGAGACAGGTTACAGCTGCTGTACAGTAATTCCTGCACCATGCAGGAATTTAAATCATGTCAACCATGGTAAATCTCATTTATCCCACAATACCTCTCACCATCACCTGGTCTCCTAAAACATTCGGTTTATGGCTCCTGATACAACCCCAATTCCAAAAAAGTTGGGATGCCGTGTAAAATGTAAATAAAAACAGAATGCAGTGATTTGCAAATCTCATAAACCCATATTTTATTCGCAGTAGATCATAGAAAACATATCAAATGTTTAAACTGAGGAAATGTACCATTTTAAGGGAAAAAAAGGTAATTTTGAATTTGATGGCTGCAACACGTCTTAAAAAAGTTGGGACAGGGCAACAAAAGGCTGGAAAAGTAAGTGTTAGTAAAAAGAAACAGCTGGAGGAATATTTTAACTATTTAGGTTAATTGGCAACAGGTCTGTAACATGATTGGGTATAAAAAGAGTATCTTAGAGAGGCAGACTCTTTCAGACGTAAAGATGGGATGGAATCTGGATGGACACATACAGTGTGTTGCTTTAAAACATGGGTATACCTTTCAGCATTGATGATGCATTTCCAGATGTGCAAGCTGCCCATTCCATAAGCACTAATGCACCCCATACCATCAGAGATGCAGGCTTTTGAACTAAGCACTGATAAAAAGCCGGATGGTCCCTCTCCTTTTTAGTCCTCTTTAGTTTAGAGTATGCAGTGTCCATGGTTTCCAAAAAGAATTTCAAATTTCAGTTCGTCTGACCACAGAACAGTTTTCTGCTTTGCCTCGGTCCATTTTAAATGAGCTTTGGCCCAGAGGAGACGGCGACGTTTCTGGATCATGTTCACATATGGCTTCTTCTTTGCATGATAGAGCTTTAACCAGCATTTGTGGAGTCATGGCGAACTGTGTTCACAGACAATGAGTTCTGGAGGTGTTTCTGAGCCCATGCAGTGATTTCCTTTACAGAATCATGCCTGTTTTTAATGCAGTGCTGCCTGAGGGCCTGAAGATCACGGGCATGCAATATTGATTTTCACCCTTCTCCCTTGCGCACAGAGATTTCTCCAGGTTCTTGGAATCTTTTGATGATATTATGAACTGTAGACGATGAGATATTCTTCGCAATTTTACGTTCAGGAACATTAGTCTGAAACTGTTCCACAAATTGTAGACGCAGTCCCCCCCTCATTTGCTTTATTTAAATTGGTAGTACTGTTTAACATAATGATTGAACATAACTTCATATTTGCCCATTCTCTCCTCCCTCAGGAAACGCAGCAGCGGAGAACTGAGTGACTCGCTCTCCCCCGACCCCAACTGCCTTCTGGGTAAGAGGATCCAGCACAGCTGGAGGGAGAAGGGCGCGCTTACTAAGTGGAAAGGCACCGTGCTGGACCGGCTCAGCGTCAACCCATCGCTCTTCATGGTCAAATACGATGGCTTCGACTGTGTCTACGGCATCGAGCTGTTCAAAGATGAGCGCGTGTCCAACCTGCAGGTGCTCACTGAGAAGATTGGTGAGTAGAACTCAGGCTAAACAGGAAGCCATATACTTTGAACAGGAAGTCAGCTGCGCACATCTCAACTTGAAGCTGTTGGAGTTTTTTTTTTTCTTCTCCCTGATAAAGTAAACTTGTCTTTTATCTACCGCATGTGGTGTAAATGACTGTTGTAGTACTTTGCACTTTAGTGACTCTTTCATCAAAGCAAATATCAAGGAGTTCCTCCTAGACAAATAGTATGAGGATGGTGTTCATAAGGTGCCGTTTGTTGCACCAGAAAAGTTTATTTAGAAACTGGTACAGCAAGTAGGAAGTGGGTGATATGACAAATATTTCACAATACTATAAACATACATGATACAAGATACATGATATGTTTCACATTATAAAGGTTTGCTAAAAAAAAACAACAACAGCCAAATATAATGCTTTTGAAAAAGTCCTGATTATGCTTTTATTACATTTCTACCCAAAAAAATCATTTAATAATAAAAAGGTGGGAAATATGTAACGGTTGGTTAAAAAAAAAAGTTAGAATAACGGAGATGTCTCAGAAAAGTGTATTGTGACATAATTATCACAATGTTTTATATGTCTTTACTATATTGGCGTCTTCCTGGGCGCTATAGAGGAAAGTGAAATACAATACAGAGATGCAAAAGTTTACGATTTAGCTGTAGCTTTTAAGATTTTTGCCCTGCTTTTTCAGTCAGTTCACTGTAGGGGCAGGGGCACGAGACGTGAAGTACGCAAATTTGCTTCTGGTAGCATTTACATTCACTTTGCAACCAGCTTTATGTGCATGACGACAGGGGGTCTTGTGAGCCAGTAGAAAGGGACTTTGTGGTCTCCTTGATTCATAAAACAATGGAGGAGCTGTTTATTACTAAGTAATACCAGACTGAAATTGCCTAGCTGTGTTCTTGTTTTTGCTAGGCACACATCTGGGGGAAAAAAGGCCTACTTATGTATGTACCAACGTAATCTAGGGTTTTTATGGTAATGTTTTTTTTTTTTCTTCTGCCTGCGAGGATTGTCTTGCTAGCAGTGACCACACTTCCTGTTTAATGTGGAAGGAACAAGGTCTACATGTGCACGATGAATAAGTCATATGTAGGTGAGAGTAAACTCTGGTGCAGTGTTGTGCTTCAGTCGGCCTTGCTGTTCTGAATGGCTCATTTCTTAACCCCTCTGAGTGAATTCTGATCATATTCGTGTCGTTGTCAGTTAGCAAATAGCATTAGGTACTTGGCAACTGTCTGGAAAATACGCAATGTTTGAACGCTTTGTTTATGTAATAAAAGCTGTGATTATTTACAGTTTGGTGTTACATTTACTTAATAGGCTTATTTCACTTAATGGATTTGGTTTTCATTTCATGTATGCAGACAGTAGACAGATGAACCTAGCATACCTAGAATTGAGTTTTCTTTATATCTGCAAATAACCTTTAATAATTTGTCATTCATAAATGGGAGGTGGCATTGGACTGCCTCTAGCTAATGCTGTGTTTTTGACAGCTATGCTAGCTAGTGCTTTTACATTATGAGACCGAAGCGTTTAGTTCATTTTTAAGTGTGGCTCAATGAAGGCTAGGATCTAATGTTGTCAGAGTAGAAACTCATGCCGTTGGGTCCGTATTAAGTGATAAGTAAGTATATATATATATATATATATATATATATATATATATATATATATATATATAATGTGTGTGTGTGTGTATGTGTGTGTATGTGTGTATATATATATATATATATATATATATATATATATATATATATATATATATATATATATATATATATATATATATGTGTGTGTGTGTGTGTATGTGTGTGTGTGTATATATATATAGATAGATAGATATATACATATATATACACATATATAACACACACATATATATATATATATATATATATATATATATATATATATATATATATATATATATATATATATATATATATTTATGTGTGTGTGTATATGTATATTTGTGAAGCTCAGTTCAAATGTTGCTTGCTGATTTAGCCAGAATTGCAGTCATCTGTCGCTTTGTTCCTTACTGGTGTGAACGCAATGTTAGTAGGGCTAGGTAATATGACAGAAATATCATATCATGATACCTGAGGACATTTCTACGTTACACAGTTCATATCACGATATGTGCAGTGCTGTAAAAAATCCTGATTTCTTCTGTTTTTGTGTATATTTCATACTAAATAGTTTCAGACATGAAAACAAAATCTAAGATAAAACAAAGGCAACCTGAGTAAACACAAAATACATTTTTTAAATGATAATGTTATTTACTGAAGCAAAAAATTTATCCAGTACCAACTGGGCTTGTGTGAAAAAGGTATTTGCCCCATGTAGTTACTAATTCCCCAAATCTATGAAACTGCATTCATAATGGGGTTCAGCTGGACTAGACACAACCAGGCCTGATTACTGCAAACCCTGTTCAATCAGAAAGCTTACAGTTCAAGCTTACAGTGCTGTGGAAAAGTATTTGCCCCCATCCTGATTTCTTCTGTTTTTGTGTACATTTCATACCAAAATATTTTAGATCTTCAAACGAAATACAACATAAAACAAAGGCGACCTGAATAAACGTTTTTAATTATTATTATTTTTTAATGGGAGCAAAAAAAAAAACTTTAGCAGCAATAACTCCAACCAAATGCTTCCGATAACTAGAGATCAGTCTTTCATTTACTTCTAGGACTAGAACCTATTCCTATGCTATTCATTCAGTACGTTTACATGGACAACAATAATCCAATATTAACCCGATTAAGACGATACTCTTATTAAGAAACTAGCATGTAAACAGCGATTATTGATGATCTTAATCTGACTAAAGTCATACTAGAAGTAAACACAAATGGAACTAAGACGTGTGGAGTATTCCTGTTTTAGTCACATTATCTAAGTGCATTACAGACATGATCACACTATTAACATCGTGTTGGAGTTTTCACCGCATTTTGCGACAGGACACACACACATGGCAGTGCTCAACCGTTTGATGGCAAGTAAGACTGCATGGCTGCGTCCCAAACCAGTGAAATACATGTTTTTCAGCTACTATATAGTAGGTAAGTATGCGGTTTGGATGTAGCCCACGGCTTCGAGCCATCAATAATTTGTCATGCTATATGTGCAAATAGACAACTGCTTGAAGCCGTGGGCTTCAGAACTTTTTTTGCTTCAGTAAATAACATTCTCATTTAAAAACTGTATTTTGTGTTTATTCAGGCTGCCTTTGTTTTATCTTGCATTTTGTTTTAATTTCTGAAACAGTTTAGTATGGGATATACACAAAAACAGAAGAAATCAGGTTTGTGGCATATCACAGCAATTTAGCTAACAAACTGTCTGTAAAACAGTAATAAAATAAACAAAAAACAACAAAGTTAAACTGAGTTTGCTGATACTTTTCTTTAATGTCTACAAAGACAAAGCAGATTAAGTTACATCGAATCAACGGCATCCATTCAGTACCATTTCATTTGTAATTATTAAAAATGTAAAAAAATAAAATAAATAAATCACCATACCAACGATATCTAAGAAAAGTGTATCGCGTAATCCTTTATCATGATATCGATATAATATGAATATATCATCCAGCCCTAAATGTTAGACCTGTGTTATTGATTTACAAACAAAAGCAGCAACAATTTGAACAATCTATCAGTTCAATTCAGTTTTACTTATATAGTACTGACAACAGTAGACTTGTCAGAAAGCAGCTCTTCAGAAATCTCGGTGTCGATTTAGATCCCAAATGAGCGAACCAGAGGTGGCAGTGGCAAGGAAAAACTCCCCGAGAGGACACGAGGAATAATCATGACCCAGAACACTGGGATTTTTAATCGTTATAGTAAACAGTCATATAGAGAAAACAATATTACATGTGTTGCAGGGATACGCACTGTTTAATGTAATCATATTATAAATAGGACAGGATTTTAAGATCACAACATGAGTAGTGCATGTTTCTTGAGACGTACAAGTGAGAAGTGTTCTTGAGAAGTGCACGTTTTTAGTGTATCCCTGTAAGATTAATCACAGCAGCCTGCAAAGCCTCAAGGCAAAGAAGCAGAAGGAGCAGAACAGGAGTAGAGCATCAGGATGAATCAGACTAGTCCAGATCTTGAGGAGAGTCACAGCAGTGTAGAAAGGTGTAAGATTTTTGGCAGCAGGAGAACATGTGCAGCTCGGCAGGCTGAGAGAACAGATTATTAGGTGTGATAAGCACAGACATGACTATAACAGACCATAGGTTTGCCCAGGTTTTGTGGGGGGGGAATTCAGTGCTTTGCAGGTATTTAGTGCCATTTTTATAAGTAATGTGGAATTTTTACTGCAAGGCAGTGCTCTTTGTTAGGTAAGACAAATACAATGTGGTCAAATTCACTTCAGGTTTGGTTACTTGTAATTTGCAATGCAGACTCTCAGTTTAAGAAATAAACAAATGTGCCCTGCTGTGTAAACAAAGTCAAGAGATAGTTTCGGTTAGTGAATTCATGTCAAGAATTATTCTATCTTTTATAGTGAACAACAAGATTAAAGTACCTCATGACCCAGAGGAGCTGGTGGGGAAAGCGGTGGAGCATCTGTTTGAGAAAGAGGATGGAGAAAAGAACGAGTGGAGAGGGATGGTGCTGTCTCGCGCCCCCATCATGACTAACTGGTATTACATCACTTACGAGAAGGACCCAGTGCTGTACATGTACCAGCTTTGGGACGACTACAAGGAAGGAGACCTCCGCATTTTACCTGAAGCAGGTGAGGGATTTGTGTTGATCTGTGAAAACGTATTCTGCTGCTCTTCGTTGGCGAATCATAATTGGTTTTGTCTGTTAGAATCATTATTTTAAAGTTCACTGGCAGCATATGCTGTTCACTCTTGGGAGCTCTACCACCCGTGCACTTTTTCTAGTCTATAACTTTCCAGTTTCAGGGACCCAATGTTAGCAGTGCTGTCTGACATTGTCTCTCTCCCCTGTCAATCACAGCAACTCTAGCCAATCGTGGGTGCTTGTCAGCTTATGTATGTTGAAGAGGGCAGATTGCAACAGTTATGATGTTGTTATAGAATGGTCATGAAGATAAGGCAGGAGTCAATTAAAGCGTTCTCCTCCAAGCACACTCAATTGTATTACGATGTTTGACACTGGCAGACCAAAAACAATGTAGAAATTGCCTATACGTATTAGGGCTGCAACAACTAATCGATAAAATCGCTAATTAAAATAATCGACAACGGATTTGATTATGGATTAGTCGGGTCTGTGTGGATAACCCCCATGTCAGTGATGTCACTTCACAATGATGAAAAATGCATTTCTATGAATAAAACACATCTGAGAAACAGCAGAGGTCACAGAGTGGGCTGCTGTGGGAAAAGTGCACGATCAGGTCCAAAACATGTGAATGTTTTATATTCTGCGCTTCAAACAAACTCGTAAGTGTATTAACTTGTAAGTGGCTTGTCGTGTCGGATGTTGCGACACACGCATGTGCTGTTTAATGTGTTCCAGACATGTATTCTTCAGTGCAGAAATGACATTTTTATCTTTATATCCTTACCTCTAAATGTTAGAAATTCACACCAGTATTTCCATTTTACATAAAGACTCGTCCTGACAGCAAGCGAATCTCCATTAAACTTCACTGAACAAGCGTGAGTCTGCGCATACGCGTCAGTCAGCTCACGATAGAAAGGAAGCACAATAACTTTGACTAAAATATTCATTTTGATCAAATATGTTGTTTGATGCTATATTTAGAAACTAAAGTACTTGTGTTTTTTATGAGAGCAGAAACTGTAATGAGGTTTAACATGTAACTATATAAATGTAAGAAGTGTTGCACATTTACAGAATAAAGTAACGTTACTGTGTTCAGATGAGTGATTGTGTGTGTTACTGCAGAACATTCAACCTCTTCCCAGTTAACACTTAGTTTGTGCTTTTGTTTTTCTTTTTTAGCATTTTTAATATAGTGATTTAACTTCTGCTTTAAATCTTGTGGACAATCAGTTGTTTTTTTTTTGGATTTCAAAATATAATAAAAAATAAATCCTTTGCACAATGTATAGCATAGCACAGATAGATACATTTAATAAATTTTTCATAGCCTTCAGTTTGCACAATGTTTGAAGGACAACACTGGACAATATCAGAAGTAACATGTTTTAAAAACAAACAAAAAAAACCCCAGAAAATAGAAATTGGCCTTTTAATCCAATTGGCCTTTACTCCTAATTGATCAATCGAATAAATATCCGACAGATTAACCGATTATCAAAATAATCATTCGTTGCAGCCCTATCACGTATGTATTAGCACTCAACTTTTGGGAGATGTAGAAAGTGTTTTGGAATTAATTTTAATAGTTTCTCAGTGTTGTGGTTTTTGTTTTGTTTTTTAAATTTCCATTTAAACCCCAGAGAACAAGCACCTGCTGCCTGCTGACAGGAAGCCTGGCGAGGAGACAGAGAGCCTTGTGGGTAAGCAGGTTGAATACGTTACTGACAAAGGAGTGAAGAGAACCGGGCTGGTCATCTACCAAGTCCCCGCCAAGCCCTCTGTCTACTACATCAAATATGACGACGATTTCCACATTCACGTCTATGACCTGGTCAAGACCACCTAAACTAACAAGAAAGCGGCATACGAAGACAAAACTCACCATCACCTCTCCATAGAGTAATGTCGTCAGCTCTCATTGTACTCTCTCTCTCTCTCTCTCTCTCTCTCTCTCCCCACTGTGTGTTGCTTTGGAGGGGTGGAATGGCACAGATGTTTGTGGTTTTATTCATTCGCGTGTGTCATATTCGTGGACGTCACATCATCGACGCAGGATTAGAGAACAAAGCTGAAAGCCTCAATTAGGGATATAATTTTTTTTTGCGCTGAGCATGTTAACTGAGTGATAATTGACTTCTAGTGGGTGTGGTGGTGAAAAGGCAGTCAGTTACAACATTCCTGATTGGGGCTTTAACAGTTTAAAATGGGGAAGCAGGTGTATCTAGAGATACACAGTCTATTTATTGACATTTAATTATGTTACTACATTTTCGTGATAGTCATGGGCCATTTAAAGACATTTTTTTGACAAGGTAAGACCGGATAGTGATGGAGAATATTTACAGAATTAATCTTTTGTAAAAAAAAAAAAAAAAAAAATTAAGGCAACTATTTATTTTTGCTTCCTGATATTCTTGCAAAAGTTTTCCGTTCATTAACTACTGTGAGTGTAGCTTTTTTTTCAATCGAATCAAATTTTGTTATCTTCCCCTAAAAATGAGCCTGAATCCAAGATGGCTGCACTTCCCGTAAAAGCTTTTCAGAGCAAAAAACCGACCATCTGGGCACGTCGTTTGGAGAAATAGTTAAAAGATGAAGACTGAAATCCAGTATCAGTGTGATCATAAGAATTCAGTAGATGGAATTTAAGTTTCAGTTAAAGATTGTAAAAGTTTTTAGTAAGGATACAGTCTGTCATTTCCCAGGTGAAATAATTCATGACTTTTTGTATTTTTTTATTTTTTTTTTGTGATGTATAAAAGTTTCAGCACACGAAATTGTCCAGAACTGCAGAATATGTCATTACGTTATTTGAATATGTATGTGTGTATACACTCACATACACACACACACACACATATATATATATATATATATATATATATATATATATATATATATATATATATATATATATATACACATGTACGTACGTGTGTGTGTAAATAAAACACGATGACATATTCTGCAAGATTTTCTGTGTTCTCCAGTTTTGTATGCTGATATATATATAATTTACTTATTGGCATTCATATATATATATACACACACACACACACTCGTATATAAATGCCAAAAAGTAAATAAATAGGCTCTGTCTATTAGGCTCTTCTTGTCCAATAGACAGGAATTAATGTTGTTGTTTTTTTTAATAGCTCTACATTACTAAAAATGGAGGTTTTATTAAAATGTGTTGATTAATTCATCCATACTGCGTAACCATATAATATTTAGAATGTAAACTTCATTTTCTCTGTATTCAGGTACGATCATCATGGAGTTGTCTTCCTAAGTGACATTTGATGTTTCATTTAAATCTTTCCAGCAGGCTGGATCTTCAGGAGAAAAAAAAAATCAGACTGAAAAATAGTGTTGAAATTAAAATGGATTTCCTTGTATTTCTAGAATTGACAGGGTGTATCAGGGGACGACTGTAATGAGTTAATCTCTAATAGTTGTCTTGTTGAGTTGAATGGCATTGTTTTGTACTATTTCGACACAGTTGATCTGAATAATAACGCACTGGAATCGAAATGTGATTAAGAGAAAAGCTCATTTCAGTCACAGAGGCTGAGTAAGTACTTCTGTACACATCAGCACTGACCGGTAGTATTTTGTGTGGGTCATTCGGAATATTGGACTTAACAAGGAAGTGACATTAAAGTCGTATCTCACTAATGAATTAATCAAACCAGCATCACATATGATAAATCTTGGTCTATAGAAACCTTCAGACCTCCAAGGCTTTTTTCCCATTAAAAAATAGCGTCCCCTAGCAAGATAAAGCCAGTAATGCGATGTGATGTGATGTGATCACTTGGATGTAATCCAGTTTTTTTTTGTGTGTGTTTGTGTGTGTGTAAATGACATAGCACATTAAAATAGTCTTGTTTATGGCAGCAGATCAGTGTTTGCTGTTAGCACTTGTGTTTATTGTAGTCAACTTATTTATAAAAGGATACAAATAATGCTTAAAACATCATGTCCTGGCTGTATAATAGTGTATACAGTATCGTGAATTTTACTCATGCAAATTCTATTATTTTAGTAGAAAAATGGCAACTATAGGATTTCTGTAGTTAATGCTTGGCAGATCCATAAATGAAACCATGTCTTTTTGTTTGTGGCATTGATTATTTAAAATCCACACAAAATTCCTACCGTTCAGTAAACATAAGGATAACTAAAATAATTTATTGAAAAAAATATATATAAATCACTCAGTTAATTAATCAGTGGTGCATTATTGAAGATATTTACCCAGTCTGCTTATTCATTCTCTTCCTCCTCCCTCCATGATAAATGTACAGCTATTAGCAACACATATAATCAACACATTTGTTTAGTTACTGCATGTAATTCAGAGACGGACACATTAAGAATTAGATCACTCACAATCTTCTCTGCAAAATGGTTTTAAAAGGTGTAATCTTATATGTACTTAAATGTATTTTTTGTAAATAATGCATATATGCTTGAAATCGTTATTTGTTGCATTTTTCTTTTTTCTTTTCTTTTTTTTTTTTTTGCTCATAGCAATCGCACTTTATTTTAGCTTTAGTGTGCCTCAGTGAAAGAGGAATTGACCTAATAATTCAGGCAGAATCATTTTATCTTTAAAGAGCAACTCCAGCAGGCTTTTAATTCAAACACCTTAATCACTGGGGAGGAAGGGTTGACCATTGAAAGACACATCGTTCTAGTCTCTTCTTGATGGGTATAAGACAGCCTGCGTTGTGTCGCCTCGCTCTCGTCTTTCTTTCAGACATTAAAAGCGTACCAAACTTTCATAAATGTTCGTTTTAACGTTAAACATTAAGCTACACACTAAGCTCATTTTGCCAGGCTAATACACTTTATTTGATCATATACAGTGGTAATAAATGTTCATAATAATCTGAATTACGAAATCAGATATGAAATAATCTTATTACGTATAGTGAGAAAGCACAGAAAGGAAGCTGAATGCTTTAATGAATGAAACAAGTTGCAGGTAGCATGAATTGAAACACATGATCTGGACAATAAATATTTATACTATAGCTCCTATACTGGAAGAAATTACATGAAGGACTTTGGTTGATAATGTATATGTTTGAAGAAGTTCCACTTGAGACTAGTTGAAGCATCCTACTTCTGGATTGATTTAGTGCTTGGACCCCTAAAAGACAGCATTAAGGAGTTTGGACACCATGACTGACAAAAACATTTAAGACGAATAAATCAGTTGCCTTGTAGGCCTGCCCCTGCCTGAAATAGTCAATAAAAAAAAGATTAAGGTTTAGTTATTTAAATGAAATTAGCTGGAGTTGCTCTTTAAACTGAGTAAAACCACAGTGAAGGGGTAGCGGATATGCTGATGGCAATCACCAAAGGAAAATTTGATACTTGTTTTGAGCTACACTTCACAATGTAGCTGTCATAGTATCATGTTAAACTAAGTAAAGATTAAATTGTTAAATGTAACACACCTTAAATTTGATTTTAATAATAATAATTAAAAAGACACAAAACAAAAAAGACCTTGCTATCAAATATATCTTTTCTGAAACGGATTGATTTTTTTTAAAAATTGCACTTATAAGCACAGTATGCCTTTATGTAAGTTTGGTTGCTTTTGCATAAATGCATCTCTCTCTTAGTACTTGGGATTAAAACTTGTAGTCAGATTTCTCCCCTTGTAGCATTTGTTCCTGATGAAAATGTATATGTTCAATTGCAGACCAAATGACTATTTAGTCCGTACAAGATTTTGCGTGTTTTTTTTTTAAATAAAAAAACAAAAAACATTTTTTGTGATTTTTTGCGGCCAAAATTGTTTGCGATTTTGCTGTGGCTTTAAAATTTTTTGTGCTTTTTTTTTTCTTCTTCTTTTTTGGATAAAACTACTTGAATTGGCGAAATTGCAATTGCACAAAATTGTTTTGCACACTCTTTCACAGTGATGTTTGTTTGTAAATGAGACCTTTTTAGCTGTACACATGTTCCACGCACGTGAATCGAAGAGGGCTTTGGCTGAATACGCGCTGCGATAATGTCACATGACGCGTCGTGGCTCAAATCTGTGGTAAAGCTCCTCTGAATATTGCAGTGTCCTTGAATTTGCGTTCAGTTCTGGTGATCCTGGTGAGAATGATTATTTAATCAATAGTGCTTTGAGGAAGGGATTTAAAAGATCACAGAGGGGTGAAGTTCTGGTGGACATCTTACTTGAGATTAATGCTCAGAACTTCTTAATGAACATGTGAGAGAGTATCAGGCATGGTTTTTCTCTCCAACCCGTGATATTAGATAGCTAAGTTTCATTAAGCATGCATTTTAAAAGATGGCCAGATCTGTTTATCGGTAAAGAAAAATCCTGTCGTATAAAATATGACCCTGGTGTACAACTTATTTGCTGTATTATGTCACTGAGATGAAGTTTGACCCAGCTGTACAGTTTTATCTTCTTGTCGATGTAAATAAAGCTTCTCAGATGTTTCCTTATGCTTTATAGTATTCACAATTACATTTGGGTGGAAATATCTTGTGTATTCACCTGTACTCATTTTAAAACGCTTGTACTATACTTTATTTCTGATCCGTATCAGTTTTGCTTGAACAGAAGGGGAAATACTTGTCGATGTCAATCCTTAAAATATTTGATTTAAGCAGATTAACGACATATACGCACTGTGCATTTTCAGTTTCTTTTCATTCTCGCTAATTGTGAATAAGTAAATATCTTCTGTAAATGTGATTTATCGTACGCTTGGCAAGCTTCCAGTAATCCCTAGCACCCCAGTTCCTTCTTTGATATGTGCTCCTGTTAGTTTTCTGCTTTTCGCCAAAGTTATCTTTTTTTTTTCTTAGGCAACATTCAGAAGTGTCAAAGCTGTTCCTGTTGTCTGTGTAATGATGCTATAATAAAATAAATAAATAAATAAAAGAGATATTTTTTTGCACTGATGCCAGTGTGTCATAATTTGTCAAATGTTAAGAGGGGAGCTTGTGCCAAGATGGCGTGTTCAGGTCAAGTGAAGTTTGTGAATATGATTTGCAAATGTGCATGTAAATGAGTGTGAGTCTGGAAAGGGATTGATGCTTGAGCTCAGAAGAGGGTGTCTGTTATTTAAAATAATTGTTAAAGGGGTAGTTCATCCAAAAAAGAAAATTCTGTCATCAGTTACTCACCCTCATGTCATTCTAAACGTATACGGCTTTAGTTCATCTTCGGAGTACAGATGAAGACATTTTAAGGAAACCTGGGAGATTTCTGTGCCTCCATTTTACAGTCCAGTAACCAAAACTTTCAAGCTCCAAAAAGTTCATAAAGGCATCGTAAAAGTAACCCACGTGACTCCAGTGGTTTAATCCCGGTTTTATGAAGTGAAACTAAAAAACTCGAATGAAGTCTTTATTCACAAAATACCTTCACTTCCGCATAGATCTCTGACGCATTCAGGAGAGAACGATGATGCATGCGTGCTGTGTGGACGCGAGAGCCGACAACAAAACCGCAAGTCATCCTCCATGTCGAAAGCTTGTTCTATGTGACAGTACAGCACTTCTGGGTTTCGTTGTATCGTGGGAGCGGACGACTGGAGTCACGTGGGTTACTTTTACGATGCCTTTATGAACTTTTTGGAGCTTGAAAGTTTTGGTTACTGTATAAATGGAGGGACAGAAATCTCCCAGGTTTGATTAAAATGTCTTCATTTATGTTCCGAAGATGAACAGAAGTCTTACAAGTTTGGAACATCAGGAAGGTAATTGATGACAGAATTTTCATTTTTGGGTGAACAATACCTTTAATGCGGGTCAAGATTGGCCTTAGTTTGGTATTGTTTAACTCTATTGCGCATAGTGTCCATGCTTGGACCGTCATTTAACTATCACTCTTGTATGTATATGTGTGTGTGTGTATATATATATATATGTATGTATATATATATATATATATATATATGTATATATATATATATATATATATATATATATATATATATATATATATATATTTTTTTTAAATTTTTTTTTTTTTTTTTTGGGGGGGGGGGGGGGGGGATCTGGGGATACCCAGGGGTTCATTAAGTGTAGCCAGTGATCCCCCCCCCCCCCCCCCCCCCCTTAGTTAGACTGGTGGAAATCACGACTCATCATTAAGGAAGGCGTACAACACCCAGCAGAGGGTTGGAAACCGACCAAGTGACATTTTTTAGTGAGCTTCAGATTGCTGTTCTTGGTTATCAAGTGTGGAACTTGATGGTCTTCTGCTGTCGTAGCCTGGCATGTGAAATGCGTTTCTATTCACCATGGTTGGAAAGAGTGCTTATTTGAGTTACTGTAGCCTTACTGTCAACTGGCATTTCCACTGCTCACTGGAGGTTTTTTGTATTTTGCACAGTTCTGGGTAAACTAAACTCAAGACTGTTGTGCATTCAAAGCCCAGGAGATCGGCAGTTAATTCTGAAATACTCCAAGCAGCACATCTGGCACCAGCAACCATGCCAAGGTCGAAGTCACTTAGATCACATTCCCCCAGCGACCCCTACCCCCCACTCCCCCAGTTCTGATGCGTGTTGTGAACATTACCTGAAGCTCTTGACCTGTATCTGCATGATTTCCTGAATTGCATGCATAATCAGCTGTACAGGTGTTTCCTAATCACAGGATCGAACTGGGGACTTTGGAGCTGTGAGAAGGCAGCCCTTCCCAATCTGCCCCCTTGCTGCCCGAATGTGTCATTTATTAGTACATTTTTAAAAATGTTAGTGTAGTGCTTTTGTATATGAGGATTAAAAGAGTTTGGGAATAAAATACAATATGAAAACAAGCCTCATGTCCAAATCACAACTCCCAGTTGTTGATTATTTTTCTATAACAACATACTCCATCACATTTTATTCCTTGCATTTCATCTTTTGTTCTTGTTTAAGTATGATGTATGGTGGCAAGTGTACTGAGGAGACTAAATTTAGATGTGTTGCAGCACCGTGGTGTAAGTCAGGTGAGCGCACGCACACCAAGTTTATTCAATCATATGTCTTATTCATGCACTGTATTTAATCACTATGGTTTGGCCTTTTGCTAAATCTAGCTCAAGGATTCACTCAAGGCATTAACCTTGCTTTTTTTTTTTTTTTCTCCCCCTTGCACCTGTTGGATAATGATGTGAACAAACTGCATATAGTTCAAGCAGTTTATTCTGATTAAAATAGAAATGTTTAATTTTCTCTTCTGTTCACATGGACAGGTCTGTTCTGCTTCCCTTTTACATAATTAAACCCAGAGCCTCGCCTGTCATCAGCTGAGAGACTGGTGTAAATGTGTGCAACCTACAGAACAGCTACTAAATAAGGTATCGGGCTAAAAACAACATGTATGTCGTCAGTGTTTTTTGCTCCTGACTCGCCCTAATTACTGAACCTTCGTAGCATCTGAGATAAGTTGTCATTAGCATTCGGAGCAGGCCTTGAACTTGTGTGATCTGTTTGTTGATCTGCCATGTAGACAAGACTTTAAATCGAGGACATTAGAAAGGAGTAATTGGCTGATGTAACAGGGCTGAAATCAGAGACAAAATATACACAGGAAGGTTTGGAGTAACAAGTTGAACAAAAAGGGGAATAATTTGGGTACTTTTACGTTTGAGCTATTTTGTTAAACACATAGAATGCGGTATTTAAGAAGGGAAACGTCACAGGTAGTTACTGTATTTGAGTAGAATAATAGAAACACCTGGACATGTGACATTCCGGGAGAGTATGAACCAGTATTATATATGAAGCAGGACGTTAGTATGGGGTATACAGTGCTGTGAAAAAATATTTGCCCCATTCTGATTTCTTTTGTTTGTGTGTATATCTCATACTAAATAGTTTTAGATCTTCAAACGAAATACAACATAAAACAAAGGCAACATGAGGAAACACACAATATACAGTTTTTCTTTCTTTCTTTCTTTATTTATTGTTTTTAGGTAAAAAAAAAAAAAAAAAATTATCCAAACACTTATCACCAATGTGAAAAACTAATTTCCCCCTTAAACTTAAAATCTGGTTGTGCCACCTTTAGCAGCAATAATTGCAACCAAACGTTTCTGATAACTGGAGATCAGTCTTTCATTTACTTCTAGGACTAGGATTTACTCCTATGCTTTGGATCATTGTCTTGCTGCATAATCCAGTTGCGCTTGAGTTTCAACTTACGGACTGAAGACCGGACATTCTCCTTTAGGCAGAAAGCAGAATTCACGTTTCCCTCGATTATTGCAAGTTGCCCAGACCCTGAAGCAGCAAAGCATCCCCACACCATCACACTTCCACCACCATGCTTGACCGTAGGTATGATGTTCTTTTTGTAGAATTCTGTGTTTGGTTTACTGCAGATGTAACGGGACTCCTGTCTTCCAAACAGTTTCACTTTCAACTCATCAGTCCACAGAACATTCTCACAAAAGGTTTGAGGATCATCAAGGGGTGTTTTGGAAAAATTCAGACGAGTGTTAAAGTTCTTCTGGGTTAGCAGTGGTTTTCACTTCGCCACTCTTCCATGGCTGCCATTTTTGCCCAGAGTCTTTCTGACCGTGGAGTCATGAAGAGTGACCTTTATTTATGCACGAGAGGCCTTCAGTTCTTTTGATGTTGTCCTTGGCTCTATTGTAACTTCCTGGCTGAGTAGTCGCTGTGCTCTTGGAGGAATTTTGGAAGGTCGGCCACTTCTGAGAAGGTTCACTACTGTGCCGAGTTTTACCAGTTGGAGATAATGGCTCTCGCTTTGGTCCTTTGGAGTCCCAGAGCCTTTGAAATAGCTTTGTAACCCTTCCCAGACTGATGTATTCAATCACCTTCTTCCTCATTATTTCTGGAATTTCTTTCAGCTTTGGCGTAGTGTGTTACAGGGTAAGACCTTTTAACCAACTTCATGCTGTTGAAAAAGTTGTATTTAAGTGTTGATTTGATTGAACAGGGTTTGCAGTAATCAGGCCGGGTTGTGTCTAGTCCAGCTGAACACCATTATGAATGCAGTTTCATAGATTTGGGGAATTAGTAACTATGGGGGGCAAATACATTTTCACACAAGCCCAGTTGGTACTGAATAACTTTTTTGCTTAAGTAAATAACATTCTCATTTCAAAACTGTATTGTGTGTTTACTCAGGTTGCCTTTGTTTCATTTCTTAAACAATTTAGTATGAAATATACACAAAAACAGAAGAAATCAAGATGGGGCCAAATACTTTTTCTTTTTTTTATCTACTTTTTTTTTTTTTACGATTTCAAATGTTTTATTTACATTTTAATCTTGCCTAGACTACAGAGATCATGCTGATCATAGAGCAGCTGTCAGTAAAATATCTGCTGAGAGAGAAAAGTCTCTGTGGCACCATGAGGTCTGTAAATGAGAGAAAAAAAGTGATATGAACCAACAACAGTCAATACTTACTTGTCAGTCATCATATGTCAATTCAGAAAGCTCCAGCTGTTGCTCGAGCACTTTTTTTAAACACGACTTTGGAGGGAAACATGTTTGGTTGAATTTTACACTGTAAAACGGCTAGCTTTAGCTAATATCATTGACTACATGTTTCCTGTATAGCATAAGTGAGAAATAAATCATGATGGGGCATGTTGTTATTGAAAAATAATCAACGTCTGCCCATTCCAGAGTTTCTTATTTTCCTGTAACAGCATGTCAAGTGTTGTATTCATCTTATACCGCAGTTATCTTCCAAGTATTAATATTTACCAATAATCAGCAAAACTACAGCATAAGCATGATAACAAAATGTGAACACACAACCACACACAACAGCAAATCAAAAACAAAACAGCAAAGCAACAACACAACTAAAAACATGATCAAAAACATGATAACAAATATGTGAACACAACAGCAAAATCAGAAAAACATCAACTAAAAAAATGGCAAGGGATGGTCTTTATTCACTGTCATATGCTTCTTGCTGATTGGCTACAGTGCACATCAGTCTGAGAGACCTGGAAAACAGAGGTCTGCAGGATGTTAAGACATAACATGAGTCTGAACGAATCTACTGATGCTTTTATTCGATGTAATTTTTATTCAGTGCATTCGTACGATTTTATTGTAGACATGCTCTCAACTTTGCACCGCATAAATATGAGTACACGAACACTGAAAACCTGCCTGAAGGAAGCCAGGTTATTCAGAAGAAAGAATTGCTCCTCACTTTAATAACATAAGTAAATTTGCTTCAAATTGTTTTGGCTAGGGTAATTAAATAACAAGCTGAAACAAGCTATTCTTTTTCCTTGTGATCGTCACATGTCATGTCTAATCAGCAACAAGCAGGTGACGTTCAAGGTGGAGCTACGCTTTACATTTTATGATAATGTTGCTGTGGTTCTGAAACTCTATTATTTATTTTATTTATTTATTTATTTTTACATTTATGGGCCACCAACCTGTATTATCTGCAGTTATAATTCATGACCTAAGGTTATGAGATTAGGGCTGTTGTCTAGGATGTGTATGTTTAGACTATAATTGTAATAATCTCTTCACACTTTTATGTCTTTTCCAGAACATCTTGAAATTTGATCTCGGTACATTTTCCATTCGTCATCCATCCATTCATCAGAGAGCCAGGTGTGAAAAATGCTGGTAATAGAAGATGCAGAGCTTCAAATCAACCAAGAGTAAGGTGCTTGTTGTGATTATGCTGCAACTGGTTGCCATGACAACATGTCTCTGGTGATGAAAGGTTCTTTTCTGAGTACAGTAAAGAAAAGTACATCTCAAACATTATCATCAACCCACAATGATTAGATTCTGGAGCTTGTGTACAGTATGCATAAGCAAAGTGTAATATGTCAGATACAGCGAGGTTTTGGAATCGAAATAAAACAAATAAATTAAATGCATGTAAAACTGCATTTTTGTATGCTATAAAATATGTATATCCATCCATCCATTTCTATACCGCTTATCCTTTTCAGGGTCACGGGGAATCTGGAGCCTATCCCGGGGAGCATCGGGCACAGGGCGGGGTACACCCTGGACAGGGTGCCAATCCATCGCAGGGCACAATCACGTACACATTCACACACCCATTCATACACTACGGACAGTTTGGACATGCCAACCAGCCTACCGTGCATGTCTTTGGACTGGAGGAGGAAACCGGAGTACCCGGAGGAAACCCCCACAGCACGGGAAGAACATGCAAACTCCGCACACACAGGGCCACGGTGTGAAACAAACCCCCTGGAGGTGTGAGGCGAACGTGCAAACCACTAAGCCACCGTGCGCCAGTATGTATGTATGTATGTATGTATGTGTGTATATATATATATATATATATATATATATATATATATATATATACATACATACATACACATAAACTCATGCAGATACAGGTCAAGAGCTTCAGTTAATGTTCACATCAAACATCAGAATGGGGAAAGAAATGTCATTTTATGATTTTGGACCATAGCCAGACTGGTTCGAGATGGCAGGATGGCTATAATAACCACTCTTTATGACCATGGTGAGCAGAAATGCATCTCTATATGTGCGAGATGTCAAACCTTGGGGTGGATGGGCTCAAACAGCAGAAGACTACATGAGGTTCCACTTCTATCAGCCATAAAACAGGAGTACAGGTGTACAGGTGTTCCTGATAAAGTAATCAGTGAGTTTATATACATTAGGTTACTGGTTCCCAAGCCTAGTTGCCGAGTATCTCTATTTAGGAAGAGTGTGTTTATTAGTTAATTAGCTTGAACAGGTGTGAGAGCAGGGAAAACAGCAAAAAAAGGCAGGACCAGTGGGGATGTGCCTCAGATTCCTGTTCTTGGCTAACAGTATTGAAGCTCGATGCAGTCTTCTTCTGTGGTAGCCCATCCACCTCAAGGTTCGACGTGTTACGTGTTCTGAGATGCTTTCCAACTCACCGTAGTTGTAAATTCTGACTATTTGAGTTACTGTAGCCTTCCTGTCAGCTTGAACCAGTCTGGCCGTTTTCCTCTGACTTCTCTTATCAACAAGGCGTTTCTGCTAGCGGAACTGCCGCTCAAGGGATGTTTTTTGTCCTTTGCACCATTCCGTGTAAACTGTGTAAGACTCTTGTGTGTGAAAATCCCAGGAGATCAGCAGTTTCTTAAATACTCAAACCAGCCCATCTGGCACCTACAACCATGCTATGGTCAAAGTCACTCAAATCATTCTGATGTTTGATGTGAATATTAACTGAAGATTTTGACCTGTATCTGTATGATTATTATGCATTGCGCTGCTGCAGCATGGTCGGCTGATTGAATAATTGGATGTGAAGACAGTGAGTGTATTTGTGTCCTATGCATCATCATTAATAATACTTTCAGTCAATGTTAACAACCTTTTTTATTATTATTTATTTATTTATTTATTTTACACTTACTAGTTTAAAAACAAAAATATTAGAAATGTCATTTGTAATCCTTGATCTGGGTGGAGTGTATGATCAGTGGATACATTAATCACTATAACCACACGATGGCAGCATTGGGCAGCACATATTTGGACGAGATTTGCAGTTGGAAATGATTCTAGTTGTACGAGTGAGAACAAACCTGTTCGATTTCTCTGCTGTAAAATACTTTTTTAGTATTAGTATTTTAGTACAGACATCTGTAGGCTTTCTCATGACTTGAAATGCTTGGATATGCTTTAATGCAGGAGTGATCTTGGGTTTAATTAAAAGTTTTAATGAGATTATTCTTATTTTAGTATGGGAAGCAGAATGCAGCACAGGTGTTGTTTAAATAACTGTTAATTAAAAAAGTTGTCTCAATCTCCAGGTGGCTTTATTCCCTTGCGAAACAAAGTATCACCTATCAGTAATCTGGTCAAATCACAGTTGTAGACCATGAATGGTCCCAAACCTTGGGGTCTAGCAGTGAAGACTGGTGAAGTAGAATGTGGTGGTAGGACGAGAAATTCAAGCCTTGACCCTGCTTGCTGTAAAGGTCAGACAGCTGTAGCTGACACTCCCCACTGACTTCAATAACAACTTTAGCAAGCTGACCTCGTGCATTCTTATTTACTAAATTCAAATTTCCTTACCAGGCCGCAATACAAAAAGGACAAGACAAGGACAGTAACCAGGATCTGTCATTTCAGTTTGATTCACTATTCTGCCTGTCAGTGGATCACTCTGCTTTCCTTCATTTTCCAGGCTGGAATTTATCTGAATTTTATCTTCAGCTAGAACAGAGATGCCCATCCCTGTCCCTGATGAAAGGTAACTCATACATAGTTTCAACAGAGGTGATGGCATCGGTTATGCAGAGATAATATAGAAAATTCTCTTTATTGTCTTTTATGTTTTTATTGCGATGTAATGATTCAAATCATGTGCATTTACTTTACCAACTGATTAAAACTGCTGCTCGATCGATTTCAGTGTATGATATGATGCAAAAAATGCTCTCCCAGAGGTTTGTACAGCCAAAGAACACAAACACAGTTCACCCGCAGCTTATTTCTGCAGCATTTTTAATATATAGACTGAGCCTTTTTAGCATAAAATATGAGTGCTATATATTACAAAGTAGAAATGAGACACTGTACTATAAATATTTGTCTCATTACATTTCCAACACCTCTTTTTTCCCCCCCTATAGCAGCGTTTTATTCCTTATACCACAGCAATTTGAAAAACAATTCAAGTTTTTGATTATTATTGAATGTCACGTCATACATTTCAACAATTTTTAAATTACATTTAATGTTGTGGTGTTGTAAAATGTCTGTAAAGTCTAGTTGTAAACATTGCATATGTTCACAGATGTTTACATATAGTCCACAAAACACAAAAATAACTGAATTTACACAAATGAACCAGTTCAAAAGTTTACACACGCTTGATTCTTAATACCGTGTGACGTTACTGATGATCAACGACTGTTTTATGTTTTGTGATCGTTGTTCATGAGTCCCTTGTTCGTCTTGAGCAGTTAAACTGCCCACTGTTCTTCAGTAAAATCCTCCAGGTCCTGCACATTCTGTGCTTTTCCAGCATCTTCTGTATATTTGACCCCTTTCCAGCAGCGGCTATATGATGTTGAGATCCATCTTTTCACACTGAGGACGACTGAGGGACTCGTACACAACTACTACAAAAGATACAAACATTCACTGATGCTCAAGAAGGTAACACATTAAGAACCAGGGGGGTGTAAACTTTTAAACAGGATGATCAGAGTAATTTGTTATTACACTGTTGTTATTAGACTTGTATTTTCTCATTTGTAGGTCACTTTGGATAAAAGCGTCTGCTAAATGAATAAATGTAAATGTTATTATTTTGTTTAAATATATATATATATATTTTCATTTAGTTCTGCCCTTCAGAAGCTACATAAGATACTTAAGTTTCCCAGAAGACAATATATATATATATTTTTTTAAAAACTATGAACATTTAGCAAATTCCGCAAGGCGTATGTAAACTTAGGACCTCAAATGTACGTTAAAACAGAGCTATAAGCAGTTGTTCTCTCACCAAACTCTTTTTGTTTCCCCTTAATAAAAATCCAAACTCCTGAAGACCTTCCTGGGTCACAAAAAATGATAGCTCTGACTTGATGTTAAATGAAATAAATAAATAAAAAATTCCAACTGTCATCCTATCAACTATTATGTTTGTTGTATTTGTTTTTAGATTATGACCAGGGTCCGTGTGAATGAGCTGTTTCTATAGAAATAATAAAATATTAGAACGATCAAGTCTGTGATCTGAATTACAGCCAGATATTCTGACCAATCAGATTTCAGAAATTCAGAAAAGCACGACAGCATAAAAAATATATAGTGAGTAAAATAAAGGGTGTACGTTCACTTATCCACTAATCAAGATTGCTGAGTACATGTAGCTTTTTCGGTGATTACAATCAGATCAGGACAGCGTGTTTCCCTGCGTTCAGTTTGTCGAGCTCAGCAGACCTGCTGATGTGGAAATCTACACTATAATCATATCGCTCTAACGGCCTGCAGGTCCCTGAATGATGAAAACATCGCCCTCATTAGAATGTACACAAATTTTCACTCACGCTTTACTGCTTGCTTATGTTTATGTATGGTGTGATAGAAAGAGCTGACATCCGTTCTCTACTGTGGTGAGTTTCAATCAAGTTCAGGAAACTTCCGAAGAGCTATAAAATGTTTTTCAGTCTGCAATGATTTACCAAAATCCAAGTAGATGCGCGTCCTTCAGGATAAATCTGCCCTTTTACACTCGCACTCAATATCCTGCTTTGCTCTCGAGCCCACTGACACGCCTGGCTTCAGGCATTCAATGTTATTTGGTTCCAGGAAAGACTGCGTTGCTGATAAGTACTCGAGTCATAAATCTTATAAATAATATAATCTCTCAGGAGGCGTTATTATCCTAATTCCTAATGATAATTCTAATTCATAATCCGGCCATGGCAAACTGCGAGAGTGCTCACACGGAGATGGAGGAGAGCAGGATGGGAGATTGATTCTCATTAGCTGATCCTAACAAAGATGAACTGACAGCTTCTCTCATCGACCAGCCAGCACGCTTCATCATAATTGGGACAATTTATTTCTCAAGCGAATGGGGGTCAACATCTCATCAATGTGTGCCCAAGAATGGAATCAACTATAGAGATCGTCTTGTCAGTTCATGGAAAAGTGTTAAAAAGATGAGTCACTAAACATAGGCGTCTGTGTTGTCGATTGAGAAGAGTCCAATAATTTCCAAAAGGCAGGACACTACAAAATTGATTCATTGATTGACTGATTGATTGATATGACAGCTAGCAACTAGGGAGGGTGAACAAGCTAACATGGGCTTCCTCCGAGACACGTGAAGCCACTGCATGTTTTCAAACTTCGTGCTGCATCACAGCACAGCGTATCACATTCAGAGGAAAGCACTGTCTGCCCTCTTCCACATACATGAGCTCACACATGTCTACGATTGGCTAGTATTGCTGTGATTGACAGGAGAGAGAGAACACGGCTAATTTTGCTCGTTTGGACTCCCAGCAACGGATGGCTATGGCATCATCAGGATACGATCTCGCAGTCTCCTGATGATGGGTATTGCACCATACCCTTGGTGTGTGCCCACTATTTAAAAACCTCCAGCGTTGTTGTTGTTGTTGTTTTTTTAGTTAAAAAAGTTTTTTTTTTTTTTAAAAAAGCAGTGACTTAATTTTTTTAAAACCCAGTCCAATCCATTCACAACAAAACCCATTCCCCTCGTTCACATTAGTCCAAGTATAATGTACTATAGGTCTTAGTGAGGCTGTAGTGAATCTGTACTAACACAGCAATAGCGAAAATACCAAAAACTACAATAACAATAAAGTGGCTTTAATTGACGTCGACGTCTTTACATCAGGCTTGTGGTGTAAGCATGGAACAAAACAAATGGTTTGATAGAGAGTAAATATTGAAGAGAAGCTTCAGTAGGACATGTTTCAATGTCAGTAACTTAAGGTTGAAAAGCAACTATCCATGCATCCATCCATTTTCTGCACTGCTTATCCTACACAGTGTGGCAGGAAGCCTAGAGCTTATCCTAGGGAACTCGAGGCACAAGGTAGGGGACATGCTGGACAGGTTGAGAACCCACTGCAGGGCTCAATCACACACATTCACACAATACAGACAATTTGAAATTGTCAATCAGCCTACAATGCATGTGTTTAGACTGGGGGAGGAAACCCCTCAAGCACAGGGAGAACATGCAAACTCGCAGGGTGGAGGTGGGAATCGAACCCCCCAACCCCTGCGGTCCGAGGTAAATGTACTAACCACTAAGCCAACATGCCCCCCTAAAATGTGTTTAGAGAGAACAAATTTGTTTGTTTATTGGTCACAGAATGGTTCAACTTTAACTATGGTTCAATAAATGTTTAAATGGCATTCCTCTTAATTATCTGTCTCTCGCATGAAACCCACCTCTTTGCAATTTTGATAAGTGATCTAATCTAAGCTAATAATAATAATAATAATAATAATAATAATAATAATAATAACAGATAGTTAGCTTGTACTAGGTAGGATTCCATTGTGGCATTGTTATAGTTACAGTGTTGAAAAACATCTAGGGTGCTTGGCTGTTTTTTCCCCAGAAAAACTAAAATGCTGGCTGGAGTACAAAGATTTGTTTAGCTCTGGTGATGAGGGTTTTGTTTGCCTTCGCTGTAGCTTTTGATGTAGAAAATCAAAAGAGTTTGAGCTGCTTGTGCAACTTCACTGTATGCAGCCACACAGGTAAAGTGGGACGTATTCATACTGGGGAATGTCCCAAATAGAAACTTTATTTATTTATTTTAGTTATTTAACAATGTTGCAATGTAATATAGGTAATACATATTTTCATAAATATCTTTATATTCGCTCACTAACAAGACAAATGTTTCACCTTGTTTCTCTAGCTTGCCCTCCCAACTTGTAACCTGATTTGTCAGATTTTCTGATTTGTCAGAAAAGCTTAACCGCTTTCAACGTCGGAAATGTTGCAGCCACTTCCTGTAGGATTGTACGTAATTCTTACTTTTTTTTTTTTTCTCTCCAGGTTTTTACTTCAAATGCTGATCAGGAGCAATTTGATCAAATAAATGTCTACTATCTTGTAAAACACAGCAGGTTGTGGAACAAAAAAAAAATGAGCGTGACACAAGATTTCGGAGTTCATTTAAAGTTTTTTATTGTAAAATTGAAAAAAGGAGAAAGAGAGAAAAAGCCCCAATAAGCCTTATTTATACATACATATTAATGTCTGAAATAAAGAATGAGGGAAACAAAACCTAGCATTCGTACATAAATATATAAATGAAAACAAAATGGAATAAAGTTCCTTCAGTCAAATAAATAAATAAATAAATAAATAAATAAATAAATAAATACCAATGAAACCTTTTACACATTTAATTGTCAAAGCAGCAAGTTCAAGAGGGAGAGAGACGGGACAAAAGTTGTTGTTGTTGTTTTTTTTTCTTCCATAAATCAGAACCTTGTCAAGAGGGCAGGCTATAATCTTTAAGCTCCGCCCCAACTCTTAAAGCCCATCCAACTGCTTTCTGGCTGTGTTGTCAAGGCAACAGCCGAATCCTAACATTATTTCACATAAGCACACCCCCCACACTTCCCTTCAAAGCATTTCATTAACATAGTTTAATAATAAGATTCTGTATTTAGCTTACATCTAGTACATTGTGCCAAGAAACCCAAAATTATAACACAATCTTTAACCCAACCCCCACCCTTCAGCCCCACATATCAGACAGAGAGCAATGGAGCTCTTACTCCAACCCACCCACTGTACCTGAAGAAAGATTCCTGTGCTAATAACATCCCCTACATACAGTATACTGATTTCTTTATTCTCGAGCCATCTCTCATCGCACTGCATTCATTAGAATAACATCAGTAAGAGTCTATAGCAGTGTATAAGTCTAAAATGTCAGTGTATAAGTCTATATCATCCTACATTCCTACTTCACAAACCTCTCTCTTCTACACAAACACATTCTCAGTGTTGACTCTGGAGCTGTTCATTCATGAGTGAGACGAGATTCTGGCAGTAAACGAACTCGACTAGAAAAGCTGAAGTGTTTCAAACTCGTGCGCGTATTGTTTTAGCGGTCCAACCGTGGACTCGTTTAGACGGTGACAGCATATAAAAAGCACAGGAAATGAAATCATCCTCACTAGCTCACATATAGTGAAATATGCCTGGTAAAGTAGATCTAAAACTGTAGTGTTTCTAAAGGAAAATCCCATTGTCCATATTTTTCTGAACGTTTCACAGCACTTCATTTTGTGAAAACAAAGTTTCCAGTGTATGTCATGGTGCAAAAATGGCCTCAGACAGGTTTGTGCAGCCAGAGAACTTAAATACAGTTCAACTTATGTGAATAAAAATGACCAATGACAGTGATTGTAAATAGATGAAATACTGTAGGTGACTGTATTATAAAATACATCCATCCATCTTTTCATACCGTTTATCCTACACAGGGTCGCACGAGCGGGAGCCTGGAGACTAGCCCAGTGAACTCGGGGTACAAGGCAGGGGGCAACCTGGACAGGGTGTAATCACACACACATTCACACACCATGTACAATTTGGAAAAGCCAATCAGCCTATAATGCATGTCTTTGGACTGGGGGAGGAAACTGCAGTACCAGGAGGAAACCCCCGAAGCACAGGGAGAATATGCAACACATACAGGGCAGAAGCGGGATTTGAACCCCCAACCCCGGGGGTGCGAGGCAAATGTTCTAACCAGTAAACCACCATACCTCCCTGTACTATAAAATATATTATAAAAGTATTTCATTTTTACTTCACTACTATTTCCAAAAGCAAACATCTACATTTATATTTAAGCTTCTCCAGACACCTTTATTAAGCCTTTCATTCAGGCACATTTTCATAAAGTTGGCTCAGTAAGGAATAAAATATAACATGGTATGATGTTATAGGAAAATAATCAACAACGATAGAGGTGTAATGTGGCCTGACACATATCCCTAAGCATTTCATTTCTCTTATACCAGATCAATTTGCCAAAGATTTAAGACCATTTTTATTGATTCCATTTTTATTATCCATTTACAGTTACATTTAATGTTGTGGACTGTCTGTGAATTTTTTACAATTTTTTTTACCATGGACTATTTTTGTCCATTATACAACACAAAAAGATTTCCAGCCCATGAATGAATCAACTTCATATATTTTGAAATAAGATTTTTTCCCCCCCTAACACTAACAATTATGATTGAAGATATTGCATCACTGAATTTGAGTTTCTAAAAGCAATTCTGATCTGATCTACCAGATTTTATGCCCCATGGAAACCTGGAAGGATATTTTTGCACCATATTTAACCTTAGAAATGTGGAGTCATTAAAAAAAAAAAAAAAGGAAAGAAAACACTTGGAGTTTCCTTTTTAAACACACAGCTTGCTTGTCACTGTGAGTGTTCTTCACAGCAATGTTCACATGACCCCTTGAAGCTCAGTTTCTTAGATTAGCTCTAAATAAAGTGGTTTATTTATAATAATTGCCTCGGATCATTTGAAATGGCATCATTTATACACGCAGACTGAAGTGAAAGCAACTCAAAGCTTTTCCATAGCGGCCTGTTTGCACAAACTCTAGTAACTGTGCTGTTCCTGATCTTCTCGTTTAGCTCACATTATGTTATCGTTATGTTTTTTTTTTTTTGTTTTTTTTTTATTCCTGGAGGTATTGGTTGGAAACAGAAATAAGACAAAAACAAACAAAAAAGTGCAACACTGCATTTTAAAATTTTCTTTTACTAAAAATGCATCTCTACGTGTCTAGCTAAATGCATGCACAGAGTGTTTGTCAGGCAGGGCAAGCTATGAAAGAAGGAAAAAAAAAAAGTTTTGGTAATAAATAGAAGTATAAATGAAGTGATTTTTTTTTCTTCGTTATATTTGTACAGTGAGCTTGTTTATCTGGTCGACAGGATATAATACATCTCTCACTGCCAAACGGCTCTGCAGCGATGCCACGAGCCCCGGAATGTTCTGTTGTGTGACAGTTACATCAGTGTTACACCATCTGGCTGCCAGACGTCACAGAATGAGACAAAGGGTGCACTTGATTTCGTGCCCTGAAGAGTGCCCACATTGCCCCGGTTGGGGGAGACATGTCCTTCCACCTTGTGTGTGTGTATATATATATATATATATATATATATATATATACACACACACACACACACACACACACACTCACACATATATATATATATATATATATATATATATATATATATATATATATATATATATATACATATACATATACATACATATATATATATATATATATATATATATATATATATATATATATATATATATATATATATATATATATATATATATATATATATATATATATATATATATATATATATATATATATATTAGGGATGTAACCAAATAAAGAATGAATAGATGATACTATTGCATATAGGAGGTGCTCTATTGGGACTGGGACTTGAGGGGGTGCAACAAAAAAAAGTAGGATCAATATGTAGCAATGTTAATGACAGTGCAAAAATTGTCTAATCTTATCTGTCTAATCTTATCCACAAAAAGCCAGTGTGAGTGCAGGTCTTCATTCCAATCAAGTAGATGCCAAACTGGATTCCACCTGTTTAATCGGTTCATCTTGGCTTTCAACAGACTCCGGTGTGGCTTCTTCTTGGTTAGAATGAAAACGTGCACCCACACCGGTCTTTTCCAGATAAGATCGGACAACTCTGATTTATAGCATGGCCTGTCCAGGGTCACGGTGGTTTAAATTAGGCTACAACTTTTTTATATACATACTTTGGGTAATAGAACCGAATCAATTTATTCGAAAATATCAGGGGAAGGTACAAACTAGCATCATAACTTTTTGCAAGAGGGATTTAAAGCGCACCTATTATGGATTTGAAACGTGCCTAATTGTGTTTTAAAGTTCTCAGATTTAAATGAATCCAAGGTCTAAAAACACTTTAATGTGCTCGTAATTTAAACTGCAGCGTTACCTTTGTCCCCCCCAGTGTCACAAACAACTCATTCAATGATCCGTTCTAAAGGATTCATTCTAAACTCTTCCTTTCAGAGAGCATACTCTGCTCTGATTGGTCAGATGTCCCAGTCTGTTGTGATTGGTCTACTGCTGTCAGCGTGTTTCAAAAAGGAAACGCCCACTACCATAACGAGTTTCAGCTCAGTCTATTCGCGAGCAGCCGATGAAGACCGGAGGCGGGGTTTTTATTACAAACCTACGTAGGTTAGTACAGGAAGTAAGTCTGGAATCACTAATGAGTTGTTTAAGCTGTTCAGAATCGGTTCCTTCATTTGGGAGTCAATAACTCTGTTTGTCCTGCGCTTTGATTTTTTAAACTTTGCAGATTTTTTACATTCACAAACAGCTCTATAAACACACTACATGAAAAGTCTTATTTGAAAAATCATAATAGGAGCGCTTTAAAAAACAAACAAACAACAACAAAAACTAGTCCTGTGTAGATCTCTAGCTGGATTATAGTGATGTAGCTGAGGTTGAGGACTGTCAGAGTCAGAATTCACAGAGCATGCCGACAGAGCTGACATTTCTACCTCAGTTTTTTCCCAATGGTTTATTTTTTTGATATTTAATAAAAAACAAAAACAAAGCAAACCCCTTCTGGATTAGGTCACGCACACTTTAAATTTGGTTTTAAATCCAAATACAGCCACATAGTGTCATTGCGTTACATCCCTTTAATATATGTGTGTGTGTGTGTGTGTGTGTGTGTGTGTGTGTGTGTGTGTGCGTGTGTGTGTGTGTGTAGGTGGGTGTGTGTGATTGCTGACCATATTGTCACAAAAAAATCACAGAATTCAGACCTTTCAATTGGCACATAGCTAAAATGATCCTAGGATAAAAGGGCAAAGCCAATGGCAGTTTAAACTTTACATGGTAAATGCTTCCTCATCATCTGCGGCTTTCAACTCTAATGAGAGCTGTTTACGGTAAATGGACAGAAGAATATTACGTTTTGGCTGTGATTTTATCTGCAGCCTAACAGGAAACTAGAAATGTGTATCGTCCAGAATTACTGCACATTGTTAAATCGTAGAATTTTTCAGCATTCTGACGTGTCACTTGGTCCCTAATCACTAGGTCTAACAAACAGAATAATCCATGGGCAGTTGGAGATTTCATTTGCGTTGTATTGTCTGTTTCAGTCTCATGTTGGGTTTCAACCCAAAATAACGACGCAGTAGCAAAGTCTAAATCCTGATATGGCCTTAAATTAAAACATACCTCAAATGCAATAAGGAATGTGTCAGTGAAATACAACTGAGTCACTGAGGAAGCTTTTTTTTAGCAGCAGCCACACCTCATCCTATATCTACTGCAATGTACTGATCAATCCCCTTAATTCCCTTTATTACTTTATGATAATATACGTGTAGCAGATGTCTATATCTCTAGAAAAAAACAAAAAAAACCCAAATTCATGTTATCTCAAAAAACAGATTTTTAAAAACAGCATCTACCTTCTTCTAATTTCTATTCTGGTGTTAGTACAGTAGAAATTCTACATGCAAGATTCAAAACGAGTTAACATGTACAAGAAGGTGACGTCGCAGTAGCGTAAGCTGGCGTCATAACTGACGGGGTTTTCTTTTTTTTTTTTTGGCAGGGCTAAGAGGATGTTAAAGGTATAGTTAGCAGTTTTGGCAGAAATGAGCTGGTTTGAAAGTCCAAATCATTACAGCTAATTTATATAGCCACACCCCCCACAACACATGCCTAAAAAAGCTAGTAAGAGAGGCTAGTAAGAGAGGCAGAGCTTGCTATATTGACAGGGAAGTTTAAATTTGGTTGGATGTTAGATGTGGTCCACATTATTAATGTTTCTCATGTTTACAGAGCATTGGGGAGCCAGGGAGTTTTTTCTTGACAGCTGATCGAAAGTCAGGTTGCCAAATATTCCAACTTAAAAATCAACTATACTGACTCCATGTTTAATTCCACCTGATGTAATGTTTCTTTGAGAATTTGATCAGAGCTGTTGTGTACTGCTGTATATCTGATATTTTATAGCATAAACATGTTCCGTGCAAATGTTCAGAGGCAGAAAGCGACGTAATAAAAAGCAATGTAACGTTATGGACTGCCTTTACGAGTTTAAATAAGGCCCAGTCCAGTCTTTGTAAAATGTATCCCGTTTGGTTTCGCATCCACAACGAAACAGCATTTTTGAATCCGTTCTCCAAAGCGGATAAATCTGAAAAGCGATGTTTTCGCGTTTTAGATCAGAAAAACATAGCCTTTAAAAACACTGACATGTGTTTATCATGTGATCGCTACAATTCCAAGATGTCTGAACCCACTGTGATGCAATTTTATGTAGTTTCAGTCATTTTTTCAATTTCATGCTTGTCTGCTTTGTTTAGTATACAAGCAATACTGCGATGTACAAGAAAGCTTGTCTTATGTACTTGGTGGCAAAACATGTGAAATGCGTCGTACACCGCGTCGTAATTACGGTAATTATGAGATTCCGACTTGGAAAAAGCGTTCATGTCCTCGTAGAACTTGTAATTACAAGTTGTGAACTAGGAATTTTCTAAGAGCTCCAATTTCTATCACCTGACCGCCGCGACATCACGCCGAAACACTCAAAATGGTGGCGGCTTCAGCAATAAAATGTACTTAAGTGGTTAAGTCGTAATATTTCTGTGTAATAATTTGTATGATTGACTATTATTAATGATAATGAGTCTTTATTTGTCACATATACATTACATTTTCTTCGCATATCCCAGCATGTTAGGAAGTTGGGGTCAGAGTGCAGGATCAGCCATGATACAGCACCCCTGGAGCAGAGGGGGTTAAGGACCTTGCTCAAGGGCCTAACAGTGACAGCTTGGAGGTGCTGGGGCTTGAACCCCCGACCTTCTGATCAGTAACGCCCTAAGCCACCACTGTCTTAATAATGCACGATTAATCTGAAAATAAAAGAAAGACATACTCTACAATACATTTTAATGTAGCTAGCACAAAGTTTTAGTTGTTGTTTATTTTTTCAAAAACACATTACCAATGCCTGCGTTATTAATAAATTGTTGCATTCTGTATTCTTCAATATTTAGCATAAAAAATGTGATTGAATGTTGTAATGATGTATTTTGCAGTTGTCAACAACATCAAATCATACGGATTCGTTTAGGCTTATAGAGATGCGTTATTCCGAGTCCGAGGAAGTGTAAAGCTCCGAGTAGAATGTCCGGTTGTCATCTAGTAATTACAGTAATTCCGACATAGCGTGAATGAGGTGTGTTTTCCATCATTTGTGTATGTTTTTGTAGGTGGGAAGCTTTTTCACGACATGGACTACTGTTCTAAAACCGAAAAACTGCATTTTCAGATTTGCCTGCATCAGTGTGCATTAACCCTAATTATATATTTGAACAGGGCGTGGAGTTATAGATTTATGTAATACACTGTTAATTCACATTTTTTTTAAACAAGGCCTGAATATAGAACGGAATAATGATGTGAGTTAGACACTAGGGCTTATTGTTTGGTTTGTTTCTGTTCTGTGATTCATATGTCTTTTTTTTGTTTACGGTGGAGGACGCCGCATTAGCTTTAGGGAAAATATGACAAAGAGGTGCTAAAATGAAATTTAGATTAGTACATTTCCGCGCGTCTGTTGAATCACTGAAACATATCTTGACGCTTAGTAAATAGAATTATTATCTGCCTATATTTGAAAACCTGTATCTCCCACTCCCTTTTTGTTCAATATTTCAAAAGAGTGACCTTTTCTAAAAACGAGGTGTGGCTGTGAATGAGAAAGGAGAACGAACCCCTCATGTCAACGCATGTCCAATTCTATGTCAATAACCATCACTGTAGCTTTGCTCCTTTAACCTAGAACCTAGTTTATTCACAACGAAACAGAACCCCCCTGATTTTTTTTTTTTTTTTTAAACATACACTATACACCCTGAAGTATTTTTCTCTAACTCTTAATTGTAATAATTTATGCAATATCCTGTATCATAAGATAATCAGTGATAATATTGAACGTTACTATAGATAGAGATTAAAAAGATTTGGTCCTCTGGACCCCAATGGGGCCATGGGTGAGAGAGAGAGAGAGAAAGAGAGAGAGAGAGAGAGAAAGAGAGGGATCAAAAGAGAGGAAGGAAAGCGAGAGAAAGATTTGCAACGATACTGCTTCTGTGGAACCTCTAATGAGCCATATACAAGAGCTCTGCAGAAAAAAAGAGAGAAAGAGATACAGAGAGAATTCTTACATCCGTCCAAATGACGAAATGTTTCTTCTTTTTTTTTTTTGTACCTTGGAGATTAAACCCTCATTAGTCCATAGAAGTAAAAGCCACAGGTGTCGCTCAATGCCTCGTGAAAACTGTGGCTTCTTCAGCATCAATCCAAAATCTGTCTTTCAAACAGTCTTTCTCTCTGGTTGTTTTTTTTTTTTCCAAGGAAAAGTTTGTTCATTTTTTTTTTGTCCTGTTTGGCTTTCTCATTGCTGGCTTCAGTCCTCTTGATACTGACGTTCCCTGTCATGTTGTTCCCTAAACTTCTCATCGCCGTGGTGTTGCACACAAAGTCAAATCTGATATGTTTTTTTTTTTCTTAAAAAAAAAAAAAAAATCATGTACTTATTTGTAAGCTGCATTTATTTGATTCTTTTTTTTCTTCTTGGTTTTTTTCTTGTTGGTCACTTTTCCTTCTTGGTTTTGCAAGTAAAGTTTTCCATCTGTTACAGATGTCAAGACTGTTCAAAACCTGCAAGAGAAAGACAGGATGTCAGAGTTGGACTCAGGAGAAAGAGACAAGCATGGCGAAATGTCTCAGCCTGACAGCTTGATGTCTGAACAGGGAAGCTTGTACTGTATCAGGGAATCTGGAGCTAGAAATGATCGGATGAGGTCGGATCCAGACGTTTGTCTTTACTTTACACCTTACCGAATTCACTCAAATCTAAGCTTTTAAGCGTGAACACGAGCTTTCCAGCCTACGTAGAATCAAACACTAAATTCTGATATGGTCTCTTATGGCCTTAAATTAAACCATGCCTATAAGCATGGAACGTACCGGTCTAATTTCTAAAAGCGCAGTCTATGTCTTCCTAGTCATTGGAGATTATTTATACCCAATCCCTTGACATAATCAGTGGGAGCAAACAGCAAAAAAATGTGTGTGTGTGTGTGGTTTTTTTTTAACAGCAGAGTGGGAGATAGTAAAATAATCAGCAATAAGGAATAACAATGGCTTTACCACCACCAAAGTGGTCTGAGTTTCATTCCTCATACCTCTCCATGCAATTACATTTAAACTAAGACTAAAAAAAAAAGAATTATGAATAAATAAAATAATTTAAAAAAACCCCGTCATGTCAGAGTTTTTATCCATTTATGCTTACTGTTTTTGAATGTCTGCAAAACAAGTTATCATTTAGGTTATAGCAGCTCTAAACAGTCTTATTCTCGCCAGCCTCGTGTTACCGAGAAGCCAAAAAGCACATAGTCCTCTGTTCTGAATGTGCTAACACTGAAGAATCCTTTCTTAAATGTTCCCACAACCTTTTTAATGATCTCTTAAATACAAACATGCAAAACATTCCTCAACAAATGATCATTTCATCCCAAATTTGACCAAATGATTATAAGTATACAGTATATTCATACATCAAATGATATTTATACACCAAATTATATTTATACACCAAATTATGAGCAAAATGCAAATTTCAAGGGTTGAATCAACAATAATAAAAAAAAAAAATCGGACACCTAAATCCATAAGAAGAAACAGAAACTGGTCAACATTTCATCTACGCTAGCCTCTTAGCCAGGGCTAGTTTGTAATCACAATAGTAAAAAATCAAGGTAAAATTGGTAAACTAACTACATGTATGATATGGGGTGATTTAGATCAAAATCATGACCTTCACGTCCTCCTCATCTTATATTTGTATAAATAAATACATCAGCTGAGGAGAAACTTCGACATCCAGTGCCAATGGATTACTAGCATATCTTTACCCTTTTCCAGATCTATATGTCATTTATATTTTGCACTCTCATTTTTTTTCATGAGTGGAAAATTCATCCGTACATTTACATCCAGGATTTCCAGCATGCCTGAGAACCCTGTGTTCTCACATTTGAGGAATTGTGCTGCTGGAATACGACAACCGTTTCACCTAACATTTAACTCGTTTTGGTGCAACCATTAATCTTTTAAACCATCCACCATCTAGTGATGGACATGAGGACACTGTATGACTGTTACTTTAGCGCTTGTTTGAATTATTTCAACGTACACCCATGCGCTTAAATGAGAGCTAGAAGGAAACGCTCTTTATAGGAGATACAGGAAGTTTGATCCTTTCACGCACATAAGTCCGTACTTATGGACAGTCAATTTAAGGCTGTTTTTGGGGAATATATATATATATAAACGTTTGAGAAACCATCACTGCAATTGATCATGAATCATTATTCTGATTTCTGTTTCTCTTTAGACTAGTTGTCATTCTCAATGCAGCACATGTCTCTGGTATATCTTTAAAAACCTTTGACGCAAAATTACGTGAGAAAAAAATAATTTGGGCCAGGCTTGTGCCAATGAATATCTGATATTAATTACTGAAGATTTTCTTTAACCGCAGACATCAGCTTTGTCAGGCAACCTTTCTCCATCAAGAATATTGTTCCAAAATGCTGTTTTCGATCATTTTCTATATTTTGCTCGTCACTGAATGCTAACACCTTTTGTTTATAAACATATTGTAAGCTTTCTTGTTGTTGTTTGTTTGTCTGTTTTCAAGTTTTATCCTTTTTCCCCCATCTTAAACATGGACAATCTATTTACTTTTTAATTCAAATAAAATGTTTTTTTTTTTAAAAAGATATATGACGCAGTTTAAATGAGTAAAAAAAAAAAAATATGGATATGTTTTGAAATAATTTCTGCATGAAATGATTAAATAGCACACCCATTACACTGCAAAGCAATGGATTGTAAAATCTTTGAATAATCAAGCAGCAACAATCGAACTGTAGCTAAATTCCATAAAGAGTCACTTGTGGATGAAATGATTCATTAACCTTGTCATTTGCTTCTTACGTCTGTCAATCATCCTGTGCTCGGACACGCCTACCTCGCAGTAGGTAAAAACATTTTTGTAAGCATTTAACCATGAGTAAATTGTTATTACTTGAATCTACTCTTAGTAAATGATTTATTATTATTATTATTATTATTATTATTATTATTATTATTATTATTATCAGCTGAAACCATGGGGAAATGGCGGAACGTTTCGAGGTTATTCAGCAGCAGTCCTACCTGTGCTGTCAGCTGTGTGTGTGTGTGTGTATGTGTGTGAGTGTCCTGGGCGAGGGTCAGTAGGGGCGGCTGGCGTCCTTTGGCCGCTTGAGCTGCACTTTCAAGCGCTTCATGCCGATCTGGAAGCCATTCATGGCCTGGATGGCTGCCTGGGCACTGCCAGGGTTATCGAAGCTCACAAAGCCTGCAGGGCACCGAACACAAACACATAGCAGGAAGAATAATTCATAAAAATTTATTTAAAACGTAAAGCATTTTGAGGCTATAATAGGTAAAATGTTATGAGACGAAGTTTCAATATCCCTGCTGCTGGCCAAATGACTTAAAACGAAACAAAACCAAAAAAAAATGCCGAGAGGAATGAAGTCATTTAGCTTTTAATTAATATTGATACTTTTAAACTTGGATTATTTCTTTCTTTATTATGTTTTATTATGCTATCTTTATTTCCTTGATTTAATATAGGCAGCTCTGAGTAGCAGAATTCAGTCAGTTGAATATTATTTATACAGGGGCCGATTACATTATGTTGTTGCAAAGCAGCTTTACAGAAATCTGACTCCAGACCCCCTGATGAGCAGCCGAGGGCAACCGAGGAAAGCAAAGTACCCATAAGAGCTCATAAAGAGAAACTATAAGAGTAGTGGAGTAGGCTCTAATCCTTAAAAAAAAAAAATGTTTTAAAGTATTATAAACGCAGGATTAAAACTGAAAGGATTTGGGGTATGACTGGCATGTTGGATATATCAGGAATGGCAGGTAAAAAGTTCAATATGACCATGAAGCAGGTTTTTAATCGTTTAGGAAAGAGTTTAGGAGCGTGCTAGGGTTGGCAGTTCATAATGCTGGTTAGAAATCATAACAATATGAAGCTAAAGAGGGATGTGGTGGTAATGTATTCATTAAAATCTCTGGAGGCTTGAGAAGGAAGTTTTATGCATAAAAAAATGCTATTTTATAAGACAATCATGGCGACACTACATCATAACAACAAACCTCAATCCCAAATCTAGCATAATTCTATACAGAACAAACCATTTTAAGTATAAACCCCAATATTCATACATCACAAGCAAAAAAATAAATCAATAATTATACATAACTTTGTTAATTTAGACATCATTCATTCTGAGATTCCACCACACTTGTAAGTTAATTTGTAATTAAAAAATTGTATTAGTTTATTTTTTTTTTTTAAATAAACGACACATTCATCTTTATGATTAACATATAATCTTAACATAAGGAAATTCTGACATTATGATCTATTTCCACTATTTCACCTTACCCACAATGCCATCTGAAGTCCTGCTAATAGTGATGCAGTGGGATTTTGTTTAATCTCTACCTAAAGAGAGTGCTGCAGCAGCGCTTTAGTGCTTTAGTCTGTCCTGCTCTCTGACCTCATCATCTGTACTGTACACTCTGCTCAAACAGATCCACTTCCAAAGCTTCAACTTTCATGCATATCAACGACATCGACGCCACCACGCTTGTCACGTCATAGATCGCTAACTAGCCGAGCCGAGTCTCTGCCGTAATCGGGATCTTTGAGTCCAACATTTGCTGCCTGCACTACTTCTCTGTTGGATTTCTGAGATGGAAAATGGTGAGTAAGAAAAGAAGCTCTTTTGTTTTTAGGCACGAACAGTGAAACCTGGCTGATATCCCTTATGTGTGAGATTATTGAATTTTTTTTCTCTTATTAAATGTCATTGTAACTGTGCTATCAATAACAATGTCCCCAGCTGGCATCAGTGTGGCACACCCCCACCGACTAACAAATTAGCAGCAGAAACACAAATATTTCAAACTTTACTGATTGTCTGTCAGACAATTTTTGTTGTTGTTGCAGCAAACCTAGCTTCTGGAAATAATTTTGATGATTTTTGTTATGTCTAG